>NC_056747.1:1241113442-1241256614 GCF_019279795.1 Protopterus annectens
ACATGATCACCATTTGTTCTGCCACCCCCTTTATTCCTTCAGCAATTGCTCCACTTACTTTTGTCATTCCCCAGGTTCGGATATTCCAACCTATAATAAATACCAGCCCGTGAAATTAACTGCAGCAGGCGATAATCTGTGAAATCAAAATAAGCAAATAATTAGAATTATCAGATGAACCCAAACCACACTTCATCCAACAAAACCTCTAGTACATTCTTTCCAGCTGTCATCACTGAATAATATTTTGGGTGAGGTTACGGTTCCCCACCCATGTCTTTCTCTTAACATTTTCTGTCTCCCACTATCTCTACTTTTTTTCTAGCTCAGCTGACCTCCAACCACTGGAGTATTAAACCATCATCGAATTTGTTTGACTGCCTGCCATATGTACACAACTGCCTCACATTTTTCTAGATGTCAAATGACGGGTAGGAAACATTTCCACTTCAGAATCTAACAGTGTTTTGCCATTTGAAGTAAAGAATTCACAAATCCATATATCAGGATCTAGGCAATGTGAAGCAATTCAGACCAGTGTTCTGTATTATTAAGTAAGATATATATGGGGAAACAAAGCAGAAATGAAAGTCATGTCACCCATGAGGTGAGAAAATGCATGACTCTCAGACCCATTTTTATTTTTATAGTATGGATTATAGTGTGCATACTATATCATGTTTCTGCGTCTTTATCTCTCTCCCTCTTACCATATTACTGATGTCTGTTACAAAGGCAAATCAACGTTTGGCATTAACAAATGCTTGTTCTAAATGACTTTCCATTCTGGACACACTTTAAAACAAAAATCATCAAAAAGCCCCCCCCCCCCCAAAAAAAAAATAATAATAAAAAGGCAACAGCACTCAAAATCCACTTTGAAGTATACTTCTGTGTTGAGCAGACTGTCACTATAATTAAACCATATTGATACTTGATTTCATGCCAGGCATTTCAGTACAAATGTAAAACATAATGGAGAAATTCAATAAGCTATAGCTACTGTAAGTTAGTACATCTAGCTTATGTCTTCAAATTGTGTTCCCACAGTACTTACTCTATCCTTTTTATTTAAACTCAGTGCCTGAGGGTTTCTATATTTTGTCATGTAGGTCAAGATCCATTTTGAGTTTAGGCCTGGGGACACTGTCCAGTTACATGACTTAGTAAGTCACATAGAAAGCAAATGGAGTCTGAAGGAATCAAACCAATAACTACAGGATAAAGCATGTTAGCAGATCCTGTCCTTAAGTGTCTGCTAACTTGCTAGACACATATAAGAAGTCAGTATAACACAGTTATGTTTATGAAGCTGATGAACAAAGTATCACAGGAGACATACCTACTCTTTGAATGTGAAGAGCAGAAATAGTGCTGTATGATCCACTGCTAACCGCTCCAAATGCACTAGCTGAATACATGATATCATATTACACTCCCACACACCAAACATTATGTAATGCACTACCTGAATACACTATATCATATTACACTCCCACACACCAACAATATGTAATGTACTACCTGAATATACAATATCATATTACACTCAAACACACCAACAATATGTAATGCACTACCTGAATTTACACTCCTACACACCAAACGTTATGTAATGCACTACCTGAATACACGGTATCATATTACTCTCCCACACACCAAACATTATGTAATGTACTACCTGAATACACAATATCATATTACACCCCACACACCAACATTATGTAATGCACTACCTGAATACACTATATCATATTACACTCCAACACACCAACATTATGTAATGTGCTACCTGAATACACAATATCATATTACACTCCTACACACCAACATTATGTAATGCACTACCCGAATACACAATATCATATTACACTCCCGCACACCAAAATTATGTAATGCACTACCCGAATACACAATATCATATTATACTCCCACACACCAACATTATGTAATGCACTACCTGAATACATGGTATCATATCTACTAATAGTACTAATAAGATATAATTGGGACCACAACATAAATATTTTGAGGGGACCCCTGCATGGGATAAAGCATTTAGGAGCTGCACCTGTCCATTAGTGGTACAGGGGGCAGTCCTGGCATTAATTTTCTGTTTTCTGTCCACAGATCTAAGTTGCTCTTGAAAATGGACAGGGGTGAACATTGTTTTATATGGATGAGGAGTCTATTCCATAGCAGAGGTATCCTCTGCAAAATATATCTATCCCTCCAAACCATTCTATTGATGTTGCAGAAGAGATTTAGATATCTAGACCAAGTATTTCTGGTGATTTTGACTTGCTGATGTGCAGTAAATCAATCAATAATGGGTCAGAGGATACTTTGTATGCCAGTCACAGGTCACCTTTTAACAGTCTGTACAATGCAGGGTATAGTGACAGGGCTTTGAGTCGGTCCATGTAGGACATGTTGTTTAAGCCTTGTATCTTTTTAGCATCGTTTTGGATCTGTGTGACGGTTCCAGTTGTTTCATGTGTCTGGACAGATACATGTCAAAGGGTGCATTATATTCAATGATTGACCTAATGAGGGCTGAGTAAAGGGGGACTGCAGGACCCTGTCATCTCTGTGTAACATGATATTAACTCACAATATGCTTCACTTGTCCTCTATCAGCAGTACATATAAAAATGCAAACCTGATAATAATCATTCAGCTCTGACTTCACAGATCGCAGCTAGCACGTTGTCTTACCCAGCATAATTTGAACATTCATTCATGCAGCTTTCTAACTGCAACTTCTTTTGGCCAAAAACTTTCTGTTGTGCCCGATACTTAACATCAGGGAGCTGATGAATGCTCCTGACTGTTAATTATGGTTGACAAATGCAAATAAAAACAAGTAAATAAACAAAAAAAGTAAGTAAGTAAATAAATAAATAAAATAGCTAATAGGCAACACTTCTGGTAGCAGGAGTGTGATATAAATCTGTAACTAATTCACTCACTCTTTCCCATAGGGGAAAACAACAATATCTGGATGTATAAGGATATATATATATATATATATATATATATATATATATATATATATATATATATATATATACAAGGCAGAACCCCTCACTAACCCTCTTCAAGAGAAATCTTGACAAGTGGATGGGAGATCGTAAGTTTACCCCTGGGATCTCTTCTGTGTCCCTGCTTGACAGAAGTAGAGTAAACTAACCTTAAAAGGGCTACCTTCTGTGACCTACTATACAGAGGCACAGTCAACTAATCTAAAAGTGTGGCGAAAGCCAAACACACTCTGGCTAGGCTTATAAATGCCCTAGGGCAGATAACCTAGTATCAACCTATGAACCTATAAGACTTACATGAGGCTCTGTATGTTTTAGGAAGGTCTTTAATTGTGACAGCAAACTCTTCAGATGCCCTGGTTGACTTCAGTAGGAGAAACACAGAATGACACTGCACTTCTTTATTCATACAGTAATTGTGCATACAGAGGGAACCAAGTTGAACTCAACTCAGAAACACACAGATGTACACATACACACGCACACACACACACAGACACACTCTATACATATTTGCACAGAAAAACAGATATGTACATAGTCTTGGCACATGCTGATACAGAGATACGTGCATGCACATGCTCACAAATACAAGCTCATATGCAATACATGCACACATATGCATTTAGAAACATTAAAATACATACACACATCCACATTCACTCATAGGTCTGTGCAGACACACACACACACACACACACACACACACACACACACACACACACACACACACACATACACACACACACACAAACCATCATCAGATTTATTTGACTACCAGCCATAACTGGGAAAAAGACACAAATGCAGATATATATAATTTACATATTGGTGCATGCAGATGTACATGGACCAATGCACAGACACTATATATATATATATATATATATATATATATATATATATATATATATATATTTATTTAGCTATATGTCTATATCTAACTATATATATATATATATATATATATATATATATATATATATATATATATATATATTTATATCTACTTCACATGACGGAAAACTCAAAATACTGAATTTCATTTGACTGAGACCACAATACCTAATTTTCAAAATACTAAAAACTGACTGACTCCCATTATACTGGAACCCTACAATGCTGAATTTCAAAATACTGAATTTTAAGCCACAGGCATGCACACTTACAACACCAACTACTAACTCTTTCAAAAACTTAAAAACTACTTACTTACCCTCTTAACAAAAAACAAATGATATATAACCATCCTCCACACCCCCAACTATATATTCTGTCTCCAGGATCACACTACAGTGGGGAAAAGGGCATATATCTTTTACTTACCTTACAGTACTGTACACACTGACACTACTGCCAGAAGCACTCAAAATGTCCGCCATGTTACTTTAGATACATCCCATAAAAATGTAAAGAGACATACCCACATTTAGAAACACCACAACACTAATTTCTATGCTATTATCAGTATTCTGATAGTCAACACTTTGTTACAGTAATGTTTTTTATCACAAGCAAGTCCCAGGTGAAGGGAAACACACCACATTTATGCCTTAAAATTCAGTATTTTGAAATTCAGCATTGTAAGCTTTAAGTATAATGAGACTTAGTCAAATGAGTTTTCAGTATTTTGAAAATTAGGTATTGTGGTCTCAGTCAAATACACACACGTGTGCACACATGAGTCTATATCTCAACTGTTTCAACTATTAAAAGTTTGAATAAACAAAAGCAGCTTGAATAACAAAGATTCAAATATAAACAAAAACTTTTTTTGTGAGGGGGGCAATCCCCCACACCCCCTGCTATTTAAATATACCAACTCTGAGATCATACTACTCTGGAGAAATGACAAATTTCCCAGTCCCTGCTGTACAACGATTTTGCACATGAAAGCACTGACAACATTTGAAAAGATCTGTCTAACATGTATCATATGTTAAGCTATATTCAAGATTCTGCAGTTCATTCATTTATCAGTGATTTCACAACTGTTTCCCATGAAATCAGGCTGATTTAATTCCATTCTCTTTATTTCTTTTCTTTCTGTCTCACTCCTGCAGTGGTATGAAACCAGTCCTGGTTCACTGAATATGTGGTTCCATTGACATTTTACATTGAGAATTAACTCATGCTGGTCCTTTACCACCCTCTTGTGTAATAAGTAATTATATTTACAGCTATTACTTTTCTGTAGCTCCCCTTCCAGTGCCTTAACCTTACATTCCCATGCCCTGTGTAATACCTTCACCAGAACTAGAAAAAAAGAAAAGTACATTCCCCTTTCAATGACATCTGGATTGTATTTTTTTACTTGTTCATACCTTTATGTTTCTGACTGTGTCTTGCCTTTCCCTGCTTTTCCTAGATGTCCTGCGGAAGACTTTCTTTTCTGTTCTGTTGTATTTCTCCAGGTCTTTGAAGCATGGATTTAAACTTCAGACCTTCACCACTTGCTCCTGTTTCCCTTCCTCTGATGTTTTGCATGACATGGTTTTTAATAGGTTAGTACTCCTGTTTTTACTTTTTTAGCTTTCCATTGTATGTGGCTTAGGTACACGCATTCCTCTGATACTTCTGCTGTCTTTTTTCAGGAATGTCCTTGTAACAAAACTCCAGCTACAGTGTTATCTATGTAAGCTTTTCCATCCCTTGTACACTAGTTGGCAAAGAACATGTATGTATACATCTTCTGTGACATTCATTCCAATATAAGAGGCAGAAAGCATTAAATCCCTACATTTTTCCTGCCTCCCACATGTAGTGCATGCCACTTTGTGCCAGCTGCCATATCATCTGCTAGGAGTTACTCTAGCCTGGTAATGATCCTGAGGTTCTGGCCAGGGAAGGACAGCTCTCATAGGTTCATAGTTAAGTACTAGGTTAGCTGCACTTGCTTACCATGTTAAGCCTACCCAGTTTTCCTTTTTGTGCATGATATAACATATCCTATTTGGTTATAGATTGGGCATACCTATCCCGTGGTCAATAATTATATATTACCCCTAATGAGAATAACCGGAATCATAAAATAGATAATTTAAAGAATAAAGATTTGATGATGCATGAGATAAAGCATTTGGGGATTAAGCAGTCTAAGGGGAGAGCAACTAATTTTAAAAGTGCAAGGTACTTTGGCTGGGAATGAGCACTTAGTATTCTGTCTGTATGGAACACAGTGAATGGGCCAGTAAATTTAAATAGTTTAAGGGGGAGTGATTTCACAAAATGATAATTTTGTGCTTACTGACATTAGCTAATGAAAGAGGACACATAAGGAATTATGTGGTCAAATTATCATAAAGGGTGGGCAGCTAAAGGGACAGTGAGTTTAAAATATGGAAATTTCTTTGTGACTCACAAGATACACAGATCTGGTTGCTTTCCTAATTTAAATATGCAGTAGAAAACAGAATATAATTAAAACATAGTGTAATAAAAATACACCACAATATACACAGTAGAAAAAAGCAGTAAGGCAATACCAATTACATAAATTAATATAAGGAAAAAACAAACTATCCTTTCTCTCACAGCAGTTTATGGCAGTCTGAGTGAGCTTTTCCAGTAGAGCCTTGAAATGTTTTATTTTTCCCCTTAAAAACAGGGTTTAGTTCCTAGCTTCTCCCTCGGTTCACAGGTAATCAGCCTTAAGTAACCTATTCTAATTTCTGTATGACTCACAAGAAACATGGCTCTGATTGTTTTCCTACCAGTAGTCTCATGTAAGCAGTAAACCCATCCATGGGATGAATGGTATACACTGTCTTTTAACTGGGTAAACTTTTCCTCCTATTAAAAAAAAAAAAAAAAAAAAAAAAAAACACATTCTGCCAAGATATTTCATTGCCACCACCATTTCTGGGGGGAAAGCACATGGTTAATTATCATAGGTTCATAGGAGGTTACTAGGCTATTGGCCCTAGAGCCTTTATAAGCCTAGCCATGTTATACTCATGTTCCCTTATTGACCATGTTGTATGGTCTGTATTCGCAGCACAAGTCTATGATCAGCACCAACTGCCATTATCCAAGAGGGACATATGTGGCACTCCCGGGGTAAATTTACGGTCTCCCATCCAGTTGTCTGAGTTGTGCTTAAATAGGGTCATTGAGGAGCTCTGTTTTACGTCAGTTGGAAGTTTGTTCCAAAGGAGTGGCAATCTCTGGGGGCCACATCTGTCTCTCTAGCATATCCTGTTAATGTCGCAGACTAGGATAAGATCCTAGAGTGAGTGAATCTCGTCCCATTTGACATGCAGATGTGCAGCATTTCCATTAGGGCAGGGTCCGAGACTGCTTTTTAGGCCAGTCACAAGTCGCCTCTCAGCAGCCTATAAGATACAGAGTACAGTGAAAGATCCTTCAGTCTGTCCATGTAGGTCATGTGTTGAAGGTCCTGAATTTTCTTGGTGAGAATCCCCTGAGGTCTCTCCAGCTGCTGCAGGCGTCTGGTGAGGTACATACAGAAGGGAGGGTTGTACTCTATTAGTGGTCTGATGAGGATGAGCACAGAGGAGTTATAACATCCTTAGCTCTGGATGCAATGCCCTTACTTATGAGATGCGCAGTGTAGAAGGCCTTTCTTATCACTGTGGATACATGGTGATCGATGGTGATCGAAGTTAAGGTTGCTATCAACCTGTGTTCCCAAAACTCTCACCACAGGGTTTGAGCTAAGAGGGCTACTGTTAATATTATAAATTGCAGGGACTTCCCCATTGCTGAAAGGAATGATAACGCATTTTTTTGCATTTAGTTTAAGTCCATAGCTTTGACACCAATCATTTGTCTGGGTAAGCCCTTTTTGTAGTATGTCAACATTGTTGGGGGACTCAATGATTGCACCCTGTTTGCAGTCATCTGCAAACTTGGCAAGCCTCAGGACATCTATTTTCACCTAGATTTCTGAGAAATAGATTTCAAATAGTAGGAGGCCCAGCACAGATCCTTGTGGCACACCACTGGTAACTGGTCTGCTGGTAGAGGTGGAATCCCCAACTTTGACTGTATGCATTCTGTCGGTGAGCCAGTTGGCCACCGATCTAGTGGCATATGGGTTAATTCTCAGCTAGGTGAGTTTCTCAAAGATGCCTCAGTGGGGAATTGTGTCAAAAGCCTTGGCTAAGTCACGATAGGCTGTATGTACTGTTTTGCATTTATCCAGGTCTTTGGTGAAATTCTCAAAGAAGTCCACCAGATTTAATAAGCATGATCTAACCTTAACAAAGCCAAATTGGGTCAGGTTAAGAGTCTGAAGGGCACTTATGTCTTTGTTGATAAGGTCCATTATGATTCTCTCCATGGCTCTTGGCCTTGCAGATAAGGCTGGTTAGGCTTATGAGTCTATAGTTCCCAGGGTCAGTTGATGGACTCCTTTTGTGCAAGGGAATTACTGTTGCTATTTTCCACTCTACTGGGACAAAGCAAGTACTTTGACTGTGGTTGAAGTGAGTGCCAAGCGGTTCTGCTAGGTCCTGTTTTAGACCATTTAGTAGGCAGCCTGGGATATTATCCCATCCTATAGAGGCTGTGTTTTTGGCCATGGAGACTGCGATTATGACCTGCTCTTTGGGGATACTAGGTAGAGGGCTGGTGACAGGTGTGCTTTGGATCATGTCTGGTGGGGATGGGAGGAGTTTGCACCAAACTGTCTGCTAGCAGGTTGGGTATCCTCAAGGTCAGTATGAGTGGTACCATCCATTACTAGGTCAGCACAAAGCTAGGCCTTCCCTTTTAGATTTCTGACATAGCTAAAGAATGCCTTGTGATTATCCTTAGCTACGGATGCTAGTTTATATTTGTAATTATCTTTAGATGACTTTACAAGATATCTAGTTTGTTTGTTCAAGTTGTGAAAGGTGACCAACCTCTGCTGAGCCATTTCCCTTTTGTTCCTGGACATTAGTTTCTTCCTCTTGTTGTATTACCTATTTATGCTTAATGTCCACCAGGGTGGCTTGATTTTTTTGTGAGGATCTTGTTTTGATCTGTTCAAGTACAGCTGAGTCAATACATTTGTATAGGTGTTTATACAGGACATTTGTGTACATCTCTGTATAGGAGTCATTGTCCTGGGCCCACTCTTGTTTGGCATCTACTTTTCCGAAGTACAAGCAAACACAGGAGGGTTATGGCTGACAAAGTTTGCAGATGACTGCAAACTGGGCGCCATAGTAGAAAACACATCTGACACAGATATCCTTCAGAAGGGTCTCACAGAAACAGATAACTGGTGCCAGAGCCACGGCCTAAAGTTAAATGCCAAAAAATGCATAGTCATACCCTTCGGGAAAAACAAGGTTACCCCTAGCTACCAAATAGGTGGCAATCCACTGAGCACAGAAGAAGTTATCAGGGACCTGGGGACCCAGGTTGATAGTAGTCTGTCATTCGACACCCATGTAGCTAAAGTAGTTAGGAAGACCTTCTACATTGCCCACCTTATCATGAAGGGATTCTCATCTAGATCAAGGGAGGTCATAGTCTCCCTTTACTCATCACTCATCAGACCAATGATTGAGTACAATGCCCCATTCGGAATGTATCTGACCCGACACTTGCAGCAGCTGGAGAGGCCACAAAAGTTTCTCACCAAAAGGATAAAGGGTCTCAAAAATCTGTCCTATGCTGCCCGACTGAAAGAACTCCAGCTCTATTCAGTCGCTTACCGCTTGCTCAGAGGTGACCTTTGCCTAACATACAAGGCCATGTCAAACCCAGATTTGATGAATATGCTTCACCTCAAAAAATCTAGATCCATCAGAGCCACAAGGGCGGGAGACTTAAACCTTGACACGGCTATTAATAGGACGTGCTGGAGGGATAGATTCATCACCCAAAGACTCCCTATGCTGTGGAACAAAATCCCGGTACATGTGAGGCAGAGCACCTCGCTGGCCTTGTTCAAGAGAAATCTTGACCAATGGATGGGAGATCGCAGATATACCCCAGGGATTACCTCAGTGTCACTGCTCGACAGAGGCACAGAAAAATAATGGGTATAGTTCCCCATACTAAAGGGGTGGCCTAAGCCACAAAACGATGGGCTAGGCTTGTAAATGCCCTCGGGCAGATAGCCTAGTATGAACCTATGAACCTATGAACCTATGAACCTATGACAGTGGTAGCAGATGGTTTGAAACTATTTATCACCTAGGAGGCTATAGATTGCTTTGGAAAAAATTTCATCCTTTTTGCTCTTGGGGGTTGGTCAGCTATGACCATTATTTCAAACAAGACTGATTTATGATCAGACTTTACCAGAGAGTGTACCAGACAGGGAGTAGTGCAGAGACCCCCTATGTTGGTGAGTACTAAGTCTAGAACATTTGAGCCCCTTGTCTGGGTGCAGACTACCTGTTCCAGAGCATTTGTATTAAAAAAGTCCAGAAACCTTAGGGCGAGCATGTTTGTGCTCATATATGCCTCCCAGTTGATGAAAGGATAGTTAAAATCACCCATGACCAAGGTGTTTGACTGTATAGTGAGTGACTCAACTAGGTCCAGGTAGGTAGACAGGTTCTCATGGTTCATGGTGGGGGGTGTATAGCTAAGAATGATATGGAAGGGGATGTTACCTACAGTTAGTTGGACTTGGAGTAGATCTAGGGAGTCGTACTGTTTGACCAGTGCATCATGAAGTTTCACCCTCGTAGCCACTGGCCATGTTATAGCCAGTGACAACATAAAGCCCTGGTGGGAGAGCATTCCCTGAAGTATTCAGGCCTACCAAAATGTGAAAACTTACTGTGTTCAAGCCTCTATGTAGTGGTAAACCTTTCTGAATCCCACTGACTGTTTGCAAGGCTTGTTTTGCATTTTTATTTCTACTTACAAATTATAATCCTTTCATGCCTCTGTATACCACAGTTCCATCCTTGAAGTACAGTGCTGAGAAATTACTGCTTATCATACTATTGGGTATCCTTGCCAAATAAATTAGAATTATTTGTCTTTTATCCCTTTGCTAAATGCCGTCTTTCATCACTTTGCTAAATGCTGCAGTTGTAAGTACTTTTAACATAAGCTTCAAATCCTGTCCTGAAGCTGCCAATCAGAATCAGGCAATAGGAGTAAGTTTTCCTTACAAAGCTTGTGGCAAGACTGAATTACATCAGTGGAATAACACATCCAAGGGTGCCCAGATGAAACGACTACTACAGTTGCCACGCAGCTTGCACTACACGCAGAAGGTCACAGAAAGATCTGCATAACAGTAGGGTTCCAGTACTCTCATTGCAGAAATCTGGAAGAAGCCAGTACCCTAAGCCATAGTTAAACAACTCCATGAGCAAACATTTAAATTATCTAGGAGGAAAGGTACATTAGAAGTTGTGTATTCATAAATTTCTGGTTTGTACACCAAGGACTATAGCTGTTAGCACCCCCCACCAACAAAATTACCTTTGTTCCATGGTATAACATGGATAAAGAGAAAGTGCATAGCTTTGAATTCTAGAAATGTGTGTTTGGGTAATTAGTAATATAAGAAACATTTGTCACTTTGGATGCAGGTAATTTCTTCGCAGGCTTGTTTGATTCTTTTTATTTCAGTCATACCCTTAAAGACCGGACCTAAGTGGTCTCGGACAGGGCAGAATACTTTCTTCAGAATTAAGATCTGCACTATATTTTTTGTGATGCATACTTTGCTATATCAATGACAAGTCATGGCGGTAGGCATTCTCGATCTTTCCATTAAAAACTCATATAAACAGGAAGATCACCACCTGAACAGTTGTGCTAGAGTAGAACAGTGGTTCTCGTACCAGTGATGGAAATAAGAAAATGACAGGGTTGCAAGAAAATAGATAGAAAATATAACCACCAGTACCCATAATGTGTGTAAGAGGATTCTCAAACTATTAGGCTTGACAGAGATGCATTTCCTAGTTATGATATCGATGCCAGAAACCTGTGTCTAGGTATATTAACATATGGTCACAGCATATAGTGCAGGGAGAAAGAAATTTGAGGAAAATATAAGACAGTAGATAACAGCAAAATAAATGTTCAATATATGGGGTGAATTTACCATGATGACCCAGAAGACAGCAAACCTGATAATATCCCAGGCTGTATTCTGCACCATCTCCAGGAAGAACTAGCTTCGCCGCTGTGCACCCTATTCAACTACAGCCTAATTAAAGGCTTCATTCCAGCAGAGTGGAGAACCATCATTGTCATCCCCTTGCACAAAGGTGGTGCCACTACTGACCTGGGAAACTATCGCCCCATTAGCTTGACAAAAGTCTGATCTGTAAAGCCACGGAGTGTATTATCATGGATCTCATAAACAAGGACATAGGCAATCTTCAAACACTCAACCCCACACAATTCGGATTCATCAGGGGCAGATCTTGCCTATTGAATCTATTTAACTTCTTTGAGACTGTCACCAAGGCCCTGGATAAGGGAAAGTCAGTACATACAGCTTACTTTGACCTGGTGTTCATCCCTATCTCATCAGATGGGGCGGGGCAACTGGCTCATAGATAGGACCTACAAGGTCAAAATAGGTGCCACCACCTCTAACAGCAGACCTGTCACTAGTGGTGTTCCCCAGGGATCTGTTCTGGGATCCCTACTGCTTGGCATCTACTTCTCAGAGGTCCAGGCAAAGACCAAGGGCCTGTGGCTGACAAACTATGTGGATGACTGTAAGTTGGGTGCTGTCATTGACTCCCCAGATTACATTAACATACTGCAAGAGGGTCTCACAGCTACAAATAACTGATGCCAAAGTCATGGCCTTAAGTTAAACACAAAAAAATGTATTATCATACCATTTGGCAAAAACACGGCCCCTACTGATTGCCACATCAACAGCAACCCCCTAAGCATACAACCCGTGATGAGAGACCTAGGTACTCAGGTTGACAACAATCTCACATTCGACCATCATGTGGCAGCAGTGGTCAGAAAAGCCTTTTACTTAGTTTATCTCATAAGTAAAGGGATTGCAGCCAGAAAAAAGGAGGTTATTACTTCTCTGTACCCCTCCCTCATTAGACCTATGATTGAGTATAACACCCCATTTGGTATGTACCTCTCCAAACACCTGCACCAACTGGAAAGGCCACAGAAATACCTCACAAAGAGAATCCATGGCCTCCAACACCTGTCTTATGTTGACAAGCTCAAATCACTATCACTTTACTTGGTATCATACAGATTGATCAGAGGTGATCTGTGTCTTGCCTACAAGACAATATCGGACCCTGCCCTACTAGAGATGCTCCATATCCATAAGTCTAACTCCTCACATATTACCCACTCAATAGGCCTAAATTTAATATGCAACATCAACAAAACCTGCTGGAGACACAGGTTGGTCTCCCAGAGGCTGCTCTGTCTCTGGAATAGACTTCCCATACATGTCAAACAGAGCACCTCACTGACCCTCTTCAAGTGCAACCTTGACGAGTGGATGGGAAACCACAAATTTGTCCCAGGGGTTCCACCTTTGTCCCTCACTGACAAGGGTGACAGGTGCTGACAGACGTTTCTTTTTTGGGGATAAAATCTTGGCTAGGCTTGTGAGGGCCCCAGGGCCATTAGCCTAGTAACCTCCTATGATCCTATGATCCTATGGTATCATTCTGTGCAGCAGTTCTTTAAACATACCCTCAACATGAGAAATAAATAACAGTTAAAGGAATATGTAGGATGACAGAAAATGGTGAGATATAGTTTACTGAAACATCTTTAAGTAACATGTTATCTGAGTACTTGAAGGGCAGTTAAATACATAAATGGAGGTGCATCTGAGTCTTTATACAGAATAGGTTGAAGAAGTTAGTATTGAACTTAGCCAGGAAGAGAAAATCTTAAATCTGGTATCTCAAACTGAGACAAAAGGAGGATCTTGATATGGAAGTTGTCACTGAGAAGTCTTGAACACCAAATAATGAGGTTTCATTTTATAATTGTATCTGAATTTGCTTACTGTGTAGAATTCCAGTCCAAAGAGACTAATTTCAGGCTCCATGCAGGAGTTTATATGTTCAAATAGCACAGAAAAAATTAACACGTTGACACTCAAAATGAGTACATTAATGGAAGATCTTCCACTGCTTCCAGAGGGCGGATATGTCCTTCAACTACTCTGTGTGTTAGAATAAACAGCGGTACAACTATAAATTCAGAAAGCTGTTAATGCAAAGTGAGTTTGACAGAATTAGTATGATAAACAGTTGTGAGTGTGATGATGGTGGAAAATTTGGTAAAAATGGATGAGGAGGGGATTTTAGAAGATGTGAATGATAAGTGATGCTATCACTAGTGTACAATTTGGTCTGATAAAGAAGCTAGAAAGTTGATCTGAGGTGCTGAACAAAAGACATAGGCAATACACTTGACGTGATCACGAATGAATTATGGCAGCTGCTAGGTCTCTGAGCTCAGTATGTCACACAGCTGGAAACTTCAAAAGTTGAGGATTGTGGTTTACTACAACAGAGAATGGTACCATGCTGCCAGTGGAAAAGACGTCTGGGGAAATCCAAAGCAAGAATGTAGAAACCTTTGGTCAAATGGCTTATCTTAAACTGCAGATGGCTTCTTTAGAGGATATAGTATGAAACAGAAACATGGATTAAGTGGTATTTTACAAAGAGAGGAGGGTGGAGATTGTTTGGACTTTATAAAAAAAGAGTTACTGAACTGATTTACCAAGAAAGCCTTGGGTATTCACAAGGCATGCAGGGTGCCTTTAGCTAAACAGGTTAACAGAAGATCATTCTGGTGCAGTTTGTTTTTGGCATGAAATGGAACAAGTGTTTTGGCAAAGAAAGTACCATGGAAGGTCAGCTTCTGTTTATGGATCATGATTTTCCAAAAACACAAGAAAAGTTTAAAGAGTTGGTTAAGGAATGTCACTGTCAGAAGATAAAGTCTACATTTACAGTTTTAGCAGTCAAAGAACTATTTTTCCACTGGAATTGAATTATTTACTAATGCATAGACAGCAGTGGATAGGTTAAATGAATTGTCTCAATTATGGGATTATGACACAGAAGAATCAGGAATTAAACATTTTCCTAAGACATTTGATTGGCTGAATTCAGTGAAACTGAAAGATGAGTGAGAAATACAGATGGATCACAGTGGATATAATGATTTTTGTGTTTATTGGGAAACTTGCTATGGCCAGACATATCTCCATATTTGGCGTCTTGCTTGATTAGCAGTGTTATTGCTGGTTACATACTGAACATTTAGACATTGCTGTGGGTCTGAGTTAAGTATGTTAAATCAGATGACATGTTATTAACTTGCCTGGCCAACTTAAGTAAATGAACATTAAAACAGTATATGTTGTTTATATTAATAAAGTAAAACATGGTGTGGTAAGCAATGAGCACACCGAGTACTAGAAGTATATTTATTGGTTTGATTTTGAGTGTAGGCCTTATTTTTTATATTGATTTTGTTTAATTGGCATTTTAATGACTCAGATGCAAAAGCTAAATATATATATAGGTTCATGGGTAGGTACTAGGCTACTGGCCCAAGGGCCTACTTAAGCCTAGCCAACAAGGTTCCCTGGCTTACGCTACCCAAGAAAGTTATTTTCCTGTGCCACTGTTGAGCAGAGACACAGAACTGATCCCCGGGGTGTATTTCCTATTTCCCATCCACTCATCAAGATTTTTCTTGAAGAGTGCTAATGAAGAACTTTGCTTGACATAGATGGGAAGCCTGTTCCAGAGTATGGGAAGTCTCTGGGACAGGAATCTATCCCTCCAGCATGTCCTGTTTATTGTGGTGACAAGGTTTAGGTCCCTAGAGCATGTAGCTCGGAGGGATTGGGATTTCTTTAGGTGTAGCATGTCCAACAGCTCTGGGTTTGACATAGCTTTATATGTTAGGCAGAGATCACCTCGGAGTAGATGGTATGCTATGGAGTAAAGCTGGAGTTTTTTGAGGCAGTCAGTGTAGGGCATTTGTTTGAGGCGAGTAATCCTCTTTGTGAGGTACTTCTGTGGCCTTTCCAGCTGCTGCAGATGTCTTGTGAGGTACATTCCAAAAGGGGCGTTGTACTCTATAATGGGTCTAATGAGTGTTGAGTAGAGGGGATCAATGACCTCTTTTTTCCTGGATGAGAACCCTTTTATGATGAGGTGTGCCACGTAGAAGAACTTCCTGACTACTGTGGGGATGTGACTATCAAAGGAGAGACTACTGTCCACCTGGGTCCCAAGGTCTCTTATCACGCATTCGGTGTTAAGTAGATGTCTTGTGAGGTACATTCCAAAAGGGGCGTTGTACTCTATAATGGGTCTAATGAGTGTCGAGTGGAGGGGAACAATGATCTTTTTTTTCCTGGATGAGAACCCTTTTATGATGAGGTGTGCCACGTAGAAGGACTTCCTGACTACTGTGGCGATGTGACTATCAAAGGAGAGACTACTGTCCACCTGGGTCCCAAGGTCTCTAATCATGCATTCGGTGTTAAGTAGATTGCTGCCTATGTGGTAGTTCATGGGTACAGAGTTTTTACCAAAGGGGATGACACTGCACTTTTTGGCACTGAGCTTAAGGTCATGGCTCTGAATCCAGGCATCTGTCTCAGCGATGCCCTTCTGTAGGATGTCCACATCATTTGGGGACTTGACTATGGCTCCTAGTTTGCATTCATCTGTGAACTTCATTAGCCAGAGGCCTTCTGTGTTAGCCTGTACTTCAGAGAAGTAGATACCAAACAGGAGAGGTCCCAGGACAGAACCCTGTGGTACTCCACTTGTCACTGCTTTGAGGTTTTTTTATACATATATATATATATATATATATATATATATATATATATATATATATATACACACACACACATATATAGTGGGCCAGACTAAGTGTATAATAAGTTAATTCTATATTTAAAGTGTTAAACATGTTATCATGAAGCCACTTCTTTTGTGAATGGATGTGAACCAACTCTCCCATATGAATTAGTTTAAATTCGTGTTTAGCTTCAGTAGATCCTTAAGCATTTTATGAATACTGAACAGAAGGGATTGTTCCTTACCTCTCTGTTGTCTTTGTTACTCTTTACCCTCCTTCCTTTTAGCTCTCTTATTTTTATTTTATTATTTTCTGATGTTCCTTAGAGATAAAAATACAGAGTGTCTAATGACAAAACAGCTACTCCTTATTAAATTTAAAGTTGACCAGCTCTGTCTTTTTGGTGTTGTTTAATAGTTAGATAAAAAGGTTAATCTGGAATTTCCCATCTGGATATTTTGGGTGTAGGCGATTCTGTATATTCAACACTGTATGTGATGGTCAGAAGTGCAACCAAATTTGTGCTGGCTGAGAGTCCATAAAGTTATGTTATGTAACAGACAGATAAAGGAATGAGTTAGGTAGCTAGTTGTGTTCAGGTTGTTTTCTGTTTTCAAGAAGTGATGGTAGACAGCAACAAATGGAGAGCCTAAAACAAATTGTCCCCTGCTAAGAAAAATTTTGATTTCAATTTTGAGTGTGACTCCTGTTAGTTATGCTGATGGGAAGACCTAGTTTATACTAGTTTATATCTGAAGAAAGTCTAGGAATACAATAGACTTGGAAGGAAGTATATAATTTGGTTGTCATGTTCTGTTCTATGATGCATGCAACTGAATAAGTTGTGTGAAAGATTTTTTTTCCTATGACTTAATGGTGAATGTTCTGTTCCTGGGTTAGGGGAAGTCTGAGGCTTTATATAAAGGCAGGAGGTATCATCTGAGTTTTACAGAATGTATAGTGAAGTTATTTATTTTTCAAAGGTGATTTATGTCTATATTGATATGTAGAATTAATAAACTGAATGTTATATTTGTCAGTCTGATTATATGTTTTATAATGCCATTAGATGAAGAAAATTGAATGTGTCATAATGCATGTCGGTAATACTCATATAATCAACAAAATAACAATGACAAAGATGGTTACAACATAGTTAGTAAGTATTATATTGATGAGAGTGAGGGAGGAGATGAAGGAGTGGATTTCCCAGCATGCAGTTGTTGGAAGGCACTAGTCCAGCAATGGATTGCCTGCAAACTATTAAGGGGGTTTTGTAATAGGTTTAAAGGGGGAAATTATGTATCAAAGTCAAGATAAAACAGACTACACTGCCTATAATAGTACAGATTATTTTTATATATTATAAATTAAATTATTTACAGTGTAAGGGAAGGGTTGCATTCCTTATATATGAAGGTTATATGAACTGACTGGCTTTTATTGAGAGATATTTAGATGAATATTATTTTGCTTTAAAGGTATAAGACATATACTGAATAAAAGATTGTGTTCTTATAATCAAGAGCTAAAGATTAAATTTGTTAAGGTTTGTGAACTAAAAATAGGGATATTTGTATTTTCTTTATACATATCAAACCAGATACTTTCCTGGCAACCTTTAAAACCAGCCTGGATTATTGAATGGGTGATCACAGATTTTTATCTGGAATATCTTGGGGTAATATACTCAGTAGGGGACATTATTAATCTCTCAGCAATATTGCATGATTTGTGTGAAGCCTTTCCATGGTTTCCTAGGCCGTATGCAGAGTGAGACCCTATGAAGATTTTGATGCTTGGGTATGGTTTTAAGAAAATATACAGTTGTAAAAAACATACAACAATATATCAAATAAAATAAGTGATGCATTTTGGCTTCCTTTTTGAGACAAATGGAAATCAAATAAAAAAAGCAATACATTCTGACTCACTTTATAACACAAATGGATTCTATATAGAGCTTACATATTAAAGTGCTCGACAGAGGCACAGCAAATAATGGGCATAGTTTCTCCAAACTAAAGGGGTGGCGTAAGCCACAAAACTATGGGCTAGGCTTATAAATGCCCTCGGGCAGATAGCCTAGTATGAACCTATGAACCTATGAACCTATAAGATGTAATGGTCTAAATGGACACCCAGGTGAAAGGAAAATGCTTCAGTCAAATGCAGGGGAACAGAGGCTCAGATTTAACAGATGTGCAGAGTTATGCAATACTGAAATCTGAAAACTGGACTTTCAGCAGGTTAACTTTGGCAACATTGGCAAGTTTTTCAGGTAAGCATTATGGGGCAGTCCAGAAAGAATGCAAGAACTGTGAAGTAAAAATCTTGTCAGTTAAACAGCAAATGCTTGCATGAAGGAACCTCTTACAGCAAATTTGTAGACCTCCTCCTCAACTATAGTTACAAAATAAGGTAGCTATAAATGCTCCTTAGAAAATGATAATACTCAAGAAGTATAACAAAACATAAAGTGAGTAGGGAAAAGGTGGAAACAGAGAGAGAGGGGGATAAAGAAGAGTATCGAAAGAAACAGAAGAAAATTTAGGAAGGCAACTGGGATAGTAAATGCCCTAAATGAAAAAACACTGCAAACTCTTTTAGGAAGGATTTTAAAAGTTTTACAGATGCAATAGTGAGCAAAGAAAGACTAAGGAACATCAGAAAATAATAAAATAAAAATAAGAGAGCTAAAATGAAGGAGGGTGAAGAGTAACAAAGACAACAGAGAGATAATGAACAATCCCTTCTGTTCAGTATTCGTAAAATGCTTAAGGATCTACTGAAGCTAAACACAAATTTAAACTAATTGGTATGGGAGAGTTGGTTCACATCCATTCACAAAAGAAATGGTGCAGAATGAAGTCTCAGAAATGAAGAGGTAGAGAGCAATGGGTCTGACTATGCCTCCCCATATTATTATAAAAGAAACTGAACACTGAAGTACGTATACATACTTCATAACTCATTTATAAGTCATCTAAGGTTGCCATAATATCAACAAATGAGAAGAAGAAAGACTAGCCCCACTTCAAAAAGTGACAGCAGGGCAGAAAGATAGTAAACTGTATGTCAGCTAGCTATACTTTTCAACTTTGTCGATCAAACTTTCTCAAGAAAGTTAAATAATGGGGAGACTAAGGCCTAGAAAGAGACTTTTTTAAATATTACTCTAATTCACTTAAAAATGTTAATAAAACAAGAGTTTGAACTACATGTATTTTCTGAACAATAACAAGTATTGAACTCTAACAAATTAATCCAGTGAGACAGAGGGACTCCAAAATGACCAGTTTCAATAAAAAAATTTTATTGTCTACACCACAAGCGCTTTCACAGACTAAGCTGCTTCTTCAGGTAATGTCTATCAGGTTTGCTATCATTATGTCGACATGGATTTGCATGGCTATGAAGTATTCGAACATCAGATGTTCGAATACTTCATATTACGGCAGGTGACATGAGCGAAGGTTTGCATTGCGAATGAACTGTCCATTCGCCATTCTAACTTTCGGTCATGGGAGGGGATCGCGGTACAGTGCGGTTAGGGAAATGCATCCCTTTCCTCACTGTAGTGCGATCTCGGAGTTGGAATATTAAGTTAGGGGGGGTGTGGGGGTGCAGGGGGGCACAGCCCCCCTGCATAACTGTGTGTTCGGTTAGGTAGGTAGGTGATTATGGGAAGGGTGGGTGTGCTGTGTATCGCCGTAAATGTCGCAAGTGACATTTTCGACAATACACCCTTGTTTTCGAGTTTACTATTATTCGAAAATGTTCATTTTCGATGCATAAATTCGAAAATAAAGACATTATTTATTTTTACTTTCGAATTTATGATAGTAAACCTGTCTATCAAACTAAAAAACTCAGTTTAAATACCATATACTACCTCCCTTGATTAATCATGTGACATCAAGGCACTCAAATTATTTAAACAACAATCTCATAAAAGCATACGCATAGCACCTAAGTACAGAAATCATAATACATTCATAAAAATGCATATGTAACAAACATATATATATATAAAATATAAAAAATACAATAATACAATGGTAAAAACATTCAATGTCTTAGGTTCCTAGAATTCAGCTTAGGTTTTATAGGGACCACATCATTGAGTCCATACCCACTGTCACCTCTCAGTCTAATGATCCACTTAGACTCAAGCTGCACAGTACTATTGCTGATGTCACCTCCTCTTAAAGTCTCGTGCACCCTCCCTATAACCAAAAAATTAAAAGTATGCTCAGTACTACTGGCAATGACATGTTTTGCAAGGGCATTAGTTTTATTCCCTTTGCTAATATGATACAGATGTTCCTTTATTTTTTCTCTAAGCATTCTATCTGTCTTGCCTACATAAAATTTTGAACACAATAAAAAGTGGGCCAAGTAAACAACATGGGAGGTACTACAAGTGGCAAAAACTTTGAGCCTATATATACTATCCTGGTCAGGGTGTGTGAAAGTAGAACTGCTGTCAATGTAAGTGCACACACTGCAAGTGTCACATGCTAAGGTGGCATTATTATTATAGTCATGTTTATTCCTTGAGTAACATAAGGTCCTTTTTAAAGATTTCATGTTCCTAAATACAAACCTGGGGTGGGCTTTATCACTCCAGAAATATCTTTGTCTGTCATAAGGGCTTTCCAGTGTTTTTTAATAACATTCATGTACATGTAAACATTACTAGAATAATATAATGGTATCCTCAGTTTACACTGATTGTTACTATTATACATTACTCTGTCTGATGCAGGTTTTGAAAAATAAGGTTTAGCTGTGGTCCCCCTTAAGCTTTTAACCCTCTCTACATTTTCAACTATTTCTCAGTCATTATAATCTCTCATCCTTAGACAATGGTGTGTAGTTTCTACATTCTCTTAAAACTCCTTTTCACATACATTTAACCTGGAGGTTCTAAAGACTTGATTCTTAACCACGTTACTAAAACTGTGGGTGGGGTGCATACTATGCCTATACAAAATATGGTTGACATGGCATGGTTTCTTGTACAATTTAGTAAAAATGGAGCCATTCCCATCCATGTCAACAGTAACATCAAGAAAATTCATACTGTTTGTTGATGCATTCATAGAAAAATGTAAATAGCTAGTTGTATTATTTACATAGACCTCAAACTCTCTTAACTGCTGTTTAGTACCCACCCACAGAAAAAACAAATCATCAACAAACCTTTTATAAAAAGGTATAAATCTGGAGTAGGGTCCCTCAAGTATATGCTCCATTTCTCACATAGCCATCACATTATTGGCGTAGCTATTGGCATGCAAAGTGCCCATATCTATGCCATGATGCTGCCAATAGATGGAATTATTAAATACAAAAACATTATTTTCCAACACTATTCTCAATATAATACAGATAACAGAAATTTCCATCTCTCCCAAGTTAGAGAAAGTGTACAAAAACTGTTCGACCTTCAAACCCCCTTCATCATTAGGTATGACAGTGAATAAGGAGGTTGCATCTATAGAGACAAAAATAAATTCATGCATAAAAATGTTTCCAGTGTTAGCATTTAAAAAAGCAAACAAATTGTTCAGAAAATGCTCAGTGTCCCTTAAAATAACCACATTCTTATTTAACAAAGGTCTCAAAGTTTTGTCCAAGTAAATAAGAGAGGGGCTCTGTCAGCCAGCTGCATCCTGCCACAGTTGGGTGCATAGGGGGATTTTGTGCATTTTTATGAACTTTTGGAAGACCTTGTTTTGTAGGCAGTAGTGGGTTTATAACCATAAAATAATCTGACAGGTTCTAATCTATCATTTTCTCTAGATACAACTTGTTCAAAGAATGTGTGATAACTAACTTCATTGACTCAACTCTTTTTTGATTAATAGTTAAATCAAACTTCCTATCTGCTATCATATTATTCATAGCTTCATTATACCAAATGGTATCAATTATAAGAACTGGTCCCCCCTTGTCTGCAGGTTTAATTACAAACTTTTCATTTTCTTCTAACTTTTTCAAAGCACTGTACTCATCCTTACTTAAATTGTAATGCATTTTACATTTCTTGCACTGATTGTAAATAATGTGCATTTCATCAACACATAGTTTCTCAAATGCACTAACCAAAGGATTTAACACAGGTACAAAAATACTTGTTTTTTTAAAAAAACAGCATTATTATAAACTTGGTTCTCAGACATTACATTCTCATCTTTGTACATAAGCTTTAACATTAGATTTCTTACAGTTTAACATCAAATATAACTTCAGTGAAGTCTGAAGTTTGTGTAGGAATAAATGAAAGTCCCTTTCTTTCACACTCTGTAAGATGATATGCAGAAAGATTTAAAATGAAGTCATTGAAAATAACAGTCAACTTACTGGTTTCTTTGTACTGGGTGCATTTGAGTGGGTATCTTCTTGTTTCCTTTTTTTTCTGCTGCGACTCCTTGAATGAGTGCGCTGCTTTTCCCGCTTCCATTCCTTGCAAGGTAAAGGGAATGGAAGCTTCTGCTGGACTAAAGGGTGTCGTGTGCCATTGACGTTTGAGGTACTAGAGCTTTGTGTTAGTCCTTCTTGCAGTGGGGAATTTAACTTCCCATTTGAATGTATTTGTGCTGTTACTTGAAACGTTTTTCTGCATGCTTCCAGCTCTTTGCCTTCAGCAGTAGTAGTAACAGCTGCATTAATGGTAGGTGATGTCAATGCTTGTGTGAATGTATGTTCCAGCCTCTGATTGGCTGGATTATTAGTAACCACAGAAACTGGAGCTGGAAGAACAGAGGCTGTGTCAGAATGACAGTTAAACTGTGAAAACCCTCCCAAAGTAGAAGTCTGTCTATTTTGTATTCTCAGCCACAGAAAAACATTACCTTGTTGGCATAGCTATTGGCTATGTGGTGTTAGCTCTTTGGGAGAAACAACATATTTTGGGACACTTTCAGAAGGGTTTTTTATAGGAGGTTTGTGGATGACCTTCTCCTGGTTTGGGAAGGTAGTGAAGAATCATTACAGGATTTTTATCACCACATTAACAACACTACCATGTTTTTGAAGTGTACCTTGAATAGTTCTAAGGAGAAACTTGATTTTTTTAGATGTTACAGTCATTAAGATGGTTGACGGCACCTTGACAACTAAGACTTACTGTAAGAAATGCAACAGAAATATGTATTTGCAAAGGATGAGTCTGCACCCCCCAGATATTTAAAAATATTATTAAGGGTTAAGCCCTCAGGGCTTCAAGGTTGAATGCTACTGATGTAGACTATAAGATCAAGGTTGATAGTTTGCAAACCAAATTTGTGGAGAGAGGGTACAACACTTCTGAGGTTGAAAAAACATTGGACACTGTTACAGGCTTGAGGAGTCCGAATGGTAAACCATACTTTTCTGATGGACCATGGACACTATTACCACATAAAGCAGATACATACATTCATTTACCTTTAACTTACTCAAGTAATATTAAGGAAACTGAGAAGGTATTTAGGAAACATTGGCAAGTCTTAATGATGGGATCTGAAGTATGTCAAGTAGTAGGAACCAAATCGTCATTTGTTTATAAGAATAAAAAGAACTTGAAAAGAATGTTGGGCATTCCAGTTTTACAAGTAATAGTAGACACAATGCAATTGTTTATGGCACCCATCCATGTTTGCACTGTAATTGGTACAAATATTTAGATAGTACTGGAGTCTTTATACACTCTGATACAGGGAAGCAACTTGAATTTAGAGTTTTAGCCAACTGTAATACATGTCGGGTCTATATTAGATGCTCGACCGCTTAAATGTTTGCATCTCTAAAGGTCTAAAGGTCGATCTTTAGAGATTGAACAATTAAGCAATCGAAATTTTACAAAAATTAAAAAAAAATACACAACAGAAAAAAAAAGATTGTGCTACAGTGTAGGGAATGGGAAATTTCCCATTTTTGCACTGTAGTTCACTGAAGTGCGATCCTCAGAGTTGGTATATTTAAGTAGCGGGGGGTGAGAGGGGTGCAGGGGGGCTTCCCCCTCTGCCTATACCCTTTCTACATATTTTTTTATATACTTTTTTACTATTTTGAATGTTTAAGTGTTCGATCTGTAAAAGTCGACCTTTACAGATTCAAACATTTAAGCATTCGTTGTAGTAATATAGACCCTACATGTCATTTAGTCTATTTAGTTGTCTGTCAAGAGTGTCGTTCTTTCTGTATAGGTAAGACAGACAGGAGGCTACGCGATCGTATCAACGAACACTTGTATTAATAATTCTATACATACGAATGCCTTGGCGAAACATATTGCAAACAATAAAAGTACGCATAAGTTTAGGTTCGTGGTTATAGAGGTTATATCTCAGGACAAGTGAGGGGGGGATTTAAGAAATAAGGTAGAGACTTGTGAGCGTAACTGGATCATAAGGATGAGAGTCAATAACGGTAAAGGGCTTAATGATAAAATATGAAATATGCATTAAGCCCGTACTTAAGAATAGGCCCCTCCTTAAATCCTGAATGCAACATGTTTTAACCATATATTTTTATTTTTATGTGCCTTTGTGTGTTTTCATATGTATATTTGTTACTTGCTTTTTACATTCTTCATATATATATTTATCTGGAAGTGCAATAGGATAGGTAAAGATGTGATTTTATAAGTGTTTATACACAGTTTTCATGGTGTTTTAAATCTTCATTCAACACTTTCTGATGCTACATTTTTAGATGCAAGTTTATTTTTAGATTGAGAATTAGTGATGTCATTAGTAGATGATTAATTGCGTAAGGGTTTTCATTGGTTCATTTTTCTTTTATATAGGCTACTGTATTAGTGGAATGTTGTCTGATGAAGCAGTTTTAAGGAACTGCAAAAGCGCTCACACAATAAACATTTAAATGCTTTTGGACTGATTTTTGGATGTATTTGTTCTGCCTTGGGTTGGTTCAGCAATTTTTTTATTGTTTATTGGATTATCTATGTGTTAGTGCTATGTTTTGCAGCACTGCTCGGTGAACCCCTTACTGCTCCTGCTGAGTCTGTTTCTTGGGACAATAAATTATTTGCTTTGCAGAGCAAGTACCATGTTTATCCCTACAAGCCCACTTACATATTCTACTCTGTTGGCCTATATCCCCACTTACATATTCTACCACATTGGTCTACAGCCCCACTTATATATATTCTACCACATTGGCCTACAACCGTACTTACATATTCTACCATGTTAGCCTACAACCCCACTTACATGTTCTACCACACTGGTCTATAACCCCACTTACATATTGTACCGCATTGGCCTATAACACCACTTACATATTCTACCACAATGGCCGATAATCCCACTTACATATTCTACCTCATTTGCCTATAACCCCACTTACATATTCTGCCACATTGGCCTACAACCGCACTTACATATTCTACCCTGTTGGCCTACAACACCACTTACATATTCTACCACATTGCCCTACAACCTCATTAACATATTCTATGACATTGGGGACATAAAATATCTAATTAGCAAAGCCAGGTTTTGTAATTCTATGTTAGGCTAGGAACAGGGCAATGTTTTATTCTTTGACTAAATCGAGAAGGAGCATTATGAAGAGCTTACTTCTGCAAGAATATCAACAGAACAGAAGCTGTGTAGAACAGGTCAATGTAAAATAGGACAAGGTACATGCCAAAAACCTATGAAGACAGATTAAGGGAATTTATAGAACCTAAAAAATGGGAAATGGTAGAAATTTTTGTGTACCCTACATGAACTTAACAAACTGTGTGAAAGCAATTCCTTCTAGAGGAGATATTCAAGAATGCATCAAGGGCACAATTGGTAAAACAAAGGAGAATGCTGTGATGCATTTCTTCATAGAAAGGGTTGTGGATTTAAGGAATAGTCTTTCTGAAATTAATGTGTTATCAAAAATTGTGGTGGATTTCAAGATTGTGTGAGAAAGATGTAAAGCAGCTATGATGGGATATAAGAAAAGTAGGATGTTGTTTAACAAGTTATATGAACTGATTCATTGATGTCATCTCTTCCTTGATAACTTTCATATGTCTAAGACTTTTTGCAAACAGGAATATCATTCAGATTTTGAAATTGCATTCCAGCTTCCAAAATGACTCACCAAAGTTTAGCAAAATAATAATAATAATAATAATAATAATAATAATAATAATAATAATAATAACAGCAACCAGTCTGTCAGTCTATAAAGGAGATCCATTTAACACAATCTGTATTTAAAATTTAAATTCAAAACATCTCCTTTAACAAGATAAATTATTCCAAAAAATATATTCTGTGGCATGTATAGTGCGTCAATACTTTTTATTGACAAATAGTGCTTCATTGCCAAGGATATCAGAAATGCGGTTGAAGGCAGAGAGATAAACATGTCATAATGAAATAGTATGGCATATAATATGGTGAATAAATCACTTTTCTTAGCCATCATTTTAAATCAAGCCTAATGCAACCACCTAGCTTTCCGTTTATGAATTCAACATTTTAGCTATTATATGGAGACAGCCTATGCACAGATGCCAATTTCTGTAGTGCATGGAGCTTAGGGTGAGGGCTTTTAACAGTAAACCATGTGATGACAAGACCCTTGAAGGTCAACAAGATAACATTTGTGGCAGAACTAATAGTGATACCTCAAATATTAACCAAAATCCCCCTCAAAAATATACATTTTAGAAGCTTGATACCAAGTTCCTAGTTTTACAAAACCGAGTCCACGTTCTTAAACAAAGAGCCTTATATAGTCCCCACATATTTGAAAATTGCAACTATAGGATTATTTGAAGCAGACCATCATGCTAGCATACTAACCTGCTACTAAACTTTTTGATTTTCCTTTCATTTTTAGGCTCTGTTCTGCTCGACCTGAATGAGAAGTACCTGCCGGGGATCGTTGAGCACACCATTGATCAAATGATTTTGGATGGACAATTACGACCACAAGACAGTGAACTTGTAAAGCGGACACTGCTTCTGCGACACAGGTACACTTGAAAATTATGACATTTTAGTAAGCTGCCGGCTTTTTCAAAAGCAGAAAAGCATGCTTTAATATACATTTTGCCATTTAAGTTTTTTTTTCTCTGTTCTCTTTATACAGCTAAACTACGGATGCCTATTATTAATATTAAACTGAACATCATGTTTTTTTCCACTGTGCTGAAAAATAATGTTGCTTCCAAAACAAGAAGTTAAAATGATATAGGAAAAAACATTGCCTCCAATAACAATACCAATTGCAACACTAATTTTATTTATTTATTTAGCTATTTATTCATCTCTTGAAGATTTGCAAGCTATTTTACATGATTACCCCACCATCAGTAATTAGGTGTAAAAAATAAATTCAAATTCTAAGTTAATAATTAAGTGGCATACAATTTTTTGTGGAGCTACCTGGTTGTGTGGCAATCATCTCTGCTGTAGAAAATCCATTTGTCTGATGTAAGTTGCTGCAAGGGGAAATCTCCTTTTCCCCAAGGGTCAGTTACCTGAGAGTGTATTATATATATATATATATATATATATATATATATATATATATATACTCATTAATATGCCTACAGTGCTGATCTTTCTGTGTTGATAATTATGCCTGCAGAGTGAATTGTGTGGGCTAACTTGCCCCATTAAAGCCAACAGAGATTCAAAGGCAAATCACATGCAGTGATTTTGTTCCACTGCACATTAGTTATCGTTTTGAAATTGTGGAAATCAGTGCTACATCTGATCAAATTAAATGTGAGAAAATGACTTCAGCTGGGCACCAGCTATTTCACCATACGCACTTACCCTTTGTAGCGGAACGTGCAACATTTCAAGGATGAAGCTGTGGTGCCATATCAACAGAGAGAGGTAACACAGAGTAGAGAGAGCACTGCATGGACATCAGGCTAGACAAGGTTGATATGGACAAGGAACTGGTTGCCCTAAAGAATAATTCACAGGGACAGTACTGATTACCTATAGGGGTCATCAGAAATCTGAGCAGTGTCCTATTGACAGAGATCCTCACTAGATCACTGGCCAGTGCAAAAACAAATAAAGACTGGAGTAGGCGTAAGAGATACATTTTAGCATAAGGGAGGAGATGCAGGAAATATCAATAAAACTACAAACCTATCAGCATAACAAAAGTGACAGGAAAAGTCAAGGGGGGAATCCTAAGGAAAAGGCTTGTTGATATATTAAGGGGACACGAGTCTTTATCACTACAGCCGTCACTCATTCATGGGGAGAAGTAGCAGCAAGTCAAATCTGACCTGTTTTTATATAGGAGTTACAGAAATTGACATTGGAGTTGTGGTGGTCATGGCTTACCTGGGCATTACAAACTGAGCAGTTTTTATATAGGAGTTACAGAAATCGACATTGGAGTTGTGCTTGTCATGGCTTACCTGGGCATTACAAACTGAGCAGTTTTTATATAGGAGTTACAGAAATCGACATTGGAGTTGTGGTGGTCATCGCTTACCTGGGCATTACAAACTGAGCAGTTTTTATATAGGAGTTACAGAAATCGACATTGGAGTTGTGGTGGTCATGGCTTACCTGGGCATTACAAACCGAGCAGTTTTTATATAGGAGTTACAGAAATCAACATTGGAGTTGTGGTGGTAATGGCTTACCTGGGCATTACAAACCGAGCAGTTTTTATATAGGAGTTACAGAAATTGACATTGGAGTTGTGGTGGTCATGGCTTACCTGGGCAATACAAACTGAGCAGTTTTTATACAGGAGTTACAGAAATCGACATTGGAGTTGTTGTGGTCATGGCTTACCTGGGCATTACAAACTGAGCAGTTTTTATATAGGAGTTACAGAAATCGACATTGGAGTTGTGGTGGTCATGCCTTACCTGACCATTACAAACTGAGCAGTTTTTATATAGAAGTTACAGAAATCGACATTGGAGTTGTGGTGGTTATGGCTTACCTGGGCATTACAAACTGAGCAGTTTTTATATAGGAGTTAAGGAAATCGACATTGGAGTTGTGGTGGTCATGGCTTACCTGGGCATTACAAACTGAGCAGTTTTTATATAGGAGTTACAGAAATCGACATTGGAGTTGTGGTGGTCATGGCTTACCTGGGCATTACAAACTGAGCAGTTTTTATATAGGAGTTACAGAAATCAACATTGGAGTTGTAGTGGTCATGGCTTACCTGGGCATTACAAACTGAGCAGTTTTTATATAGGAGTTACAGAAATCAACATTGGAGTTGTGGTGGTCATGGCATACCTGGGCATTACAAACTGAGCAGTTTTTATATAGGAGTTACAGAAATCGACATTGGAATTGTGGTGGTCATGGCTTACCTGGGCATTACAAACTGAGCAGTTTTTATATAGGAGTTACAGAAATCGACATTGGAGTTGTGGTGGTCATGGCTTACCTGGCCATTACAAACTGAGCAGTTTTTATATAGGAGTTACAGAAATCGACATTGGAGTTGTGGTGGGCATGACTTACCTGGTCATTACTAAGACCTTTGACTCCACTCAGGAGGGGTTGGGAGTAGAACTACTACTAAGGAACAGACATAGCTTGGCAAAAATGTACGATATGGGGTTAGGGAGGTATTCAGGTGAAAGAAGTACTGCCAAAAATAAAAAAGTAATACTTAGGTTTTCCATATGCCTGATTGTGACAAACAGTTTGTAAGTAGTTCATTGATCATAACTAAGCAAGAAAAAGATAAACTTACACAGGGATCTCTCAGTAGAATCAAGTTTCAGTCTTATTCAACACTTTTTACGGAGTTCTGCTTTTGATCCTGGCATAACTTTATCGCTTACGGTCCTGGCATAACTTTATCTCTTTGATTCTTGGTTCCTACAGTTAAGCGTTCTGCTACTCTTTGGTAATTAAGAAAGACACCTATTTAAACTCCTGCCTCACTCATTAAAACTGTCTTTATAGAGAGGTAAACTCCCTGGCGCACCTCATGTTTGGATGGAGCCACACTTCTCCCCTACTTAAATGTACTCACAGCACACTTGAACAAAAGTGGGAGAAGGAACAAATTCCAGCGAGTGGTCTCATAGGAACAATGATGCTGTACTACATAGTATAAAATAGGGTAAGCCTTGAGGAATAGTTAACATCGAGGAAATGTGATTTGGAAGTTTGAACCTGGCCACAATACCTTTGATCAATCACAGAGAAGCTGAATAGTGATTTATCACAGGTGAAGGCCCTATATTCAGTCCTTTTTTGTGTGCTTTTCTTAGCTATACCTAAAAGAAAGAGAATGGGGTCAGCTTTTTCTTCATCTTTGCAATACAGGTGTCTCATTAAAAGATGAGGAATGAGGAATGAGTCTGAGGAAGAATTTTGAAAGCAATACTGATACCAGACACGAATCACCAATCTTGCAAGAAGCACTCATAAACAGCAAAAATCGAAGTGCGCAAAAACACAGCTTTATTTTTAACACTTTTGTCAGAATATAACAAAGACTTCTTCAGAATACTAAAATCAGTGACCACATGTTTTAAATACTTTCATTCAATAAGTCATGTGATAAAATAACCCAATAAAAAACAAATATATTTCAAAACATACAAAATAGAAACCCTCTTAAAGAAATAAAACAAAAAAAATTATGTATTAAAACTTAAACATAACAAAACATATTGAGTAACACCAACAAAAAAAGCTAAAATATACACACATTGTGCCTAACTGTTCGATGGTAATTAAAGAACTAAACCCTGTATGAGCGCAGTTTTAAAAAACTGACTATAGATAAACCATCATTTAAACCAGGTGCACAGAAGGCATTTAACCTAATCTGCCAACATAGCTCTTTAAAGTCTAACAAGTCTTCCCAAGATCCCAGGTATAATGCCAAACAAATGCAAAGTAAAGACCTATGCCACAATAGTCCTGAAGTATCAGGAGGGAAGAGAAAGAGAGAGAGAGAGTGAGGGCAATGAATATAATGGTGGCAAGACAAGAAAAGGATAGCACGGTATTTATCGCAACTGGACTGGACCACTAAAAGCAGTGTAAGAGAGTTGTGCAGCTGAAAACAGAATGATGTGGTGTATCATCACAGTGATGGACTCCAGAACCAATGTTGTTCTTGCTCTACCAAGCCCTGATTGGTCGACATCCTGAATACTGTGCACAGTTCTGGAGGCCCCACAGAGACATGGTCATCAGGTTGCTGAAAGGAGACCTGTGGCAACTCCACCACAAGGATGGGAGAGATGGAATGAAAGAGTAAGACTAACGATGAGAGAAGGGGAGATCTCATTTGAGACAAGAAGGGATGGGTGGGGCATTACATTGGTGCAAACCACCACCATTAGGAAGATGTGAAAGGGTCAGCCTGAATAGGAACATTAGAGGAAGAATGGCACATAAACAGCAGGCTGGAGGGTTCACATGTTCCCTGGATCTATGAATGTACTTCTTCAAAGGGAGGGCAGCTGACCCATAGAATGGACAATTGGAATGGGTGCTGGAGACAGAATTAATAGTAACATTGAAGGGTACATGGTACAATCACAGAAAGGGCAAGGGCAAAGGGCGGTAGAATGTTAAACGGAAGTAAACAAGAGACAAGAGAGCCTAATTATCATCTTCTGCCATGAGACAAATATAAAGGAATTACTAGCATGCATGATCTTATCTATCTGAACATAATAACATTTATCTGAATCAGTGCTGGACAAACTAGTAGACAAGCACATCCTAATGAATATTTCTAGAAAAAGCAGCATTATTGAAACTCCGAGTTAAATATTTTCTCATGTTGAAACCAGAGCTATTCTGGCTTTGTCAGTGGTCTGATCCTTCTTAAATTATTATAAGTTCAGTTTCTCTTTCCTAGCATATCCCAGGACTCAGTTAGTACATTGGAATTAGTATATTAGAAAATATGTAAAGTTCCTTCCAGGTTTAGTAATGCTTGTTAATTAAGTTTTCTGTTAGTTTCTTTGGTTCTATGTTATGTTAGGTGTCGTCAGTTCTTCTGCCACATTGCTTTTATCATAGGCGGTGGCTGAAATGGGTCCTTTAGAATTGGCCTATTACCCCAGTTACCTAACTATGTAACAAAAAAAAAAAAATTGACAAAAACAAATAACACAATCTAGCAACAGTGTTCACCATTGCAAGACATATATCCATTACAGTGGCTACCCTTCCTGTAAGAATAAAACAAGCACAGCTAACTATAATATACAACATACTTAAAAACTGCCATCATTACAAAATCTTGTAATGAAAAATTCTGCCATCTCAACCCAATTTGTTGACGTGTTATGGAAATAAAGCATATTCGGGTCTATATTAGAACACCGAACATTCAAAATGTCGAGTGTTCTAATATAGAACCCTACCAATCGAAAATACTAAACATCGAACATTCAGAACAGCAGATTTTTTCCTAGGGAAAAAATTCACTGTTCCAAAACACATATACACAACACAAGCACACCAAACAAACAGCAATCCACACACTTACACCTAAACTCTTACACCTAACCCTACACTAAACTATACACACACCACTAACTATCCACTTACCTTAACCCAAACCCTAACCCTAACAGTTGTTTGCCACTTCTTTCTTACTGCATATCGACACTCCAGATTGTTCGTCTCTTAGACACTTTATAATCTATCACATATTACTGAAGTTCTACATACCTTATAACTCAAAGGATATTCTCCATCTGTCAACTTTCATGTCGATCACTGCACGTAAACTATGATGGTTACAGTTGCCATTTGAATTGCAAAATTATTCCTTACTCCCTTTGCAATGTGTCAATGAACTGCAGGGTACACTTATGAAATTTAATTAGCATATTATTTTAGGAAAATTTTATTTGCTATAAATATTTTTATATACTTATTTAGAATGCAAAAGTAATTTGCACTTTGTAAATTATATTTTCTTTAATAATGTTGGGAGGGAGCTTGGTCCCCTCAGTTGCCACTTAAGGTTTAATTGAGGATTAAGGGGGTGAAAGCTACACTTATAAATCCCATTACAGACAAGATTTTGCAAATATTTTTGACTGATGTTATACTTTTATTGGCGATTCATCATATGCTCATTCTGTATTCAGAGTGTTCAATATCCACTGCCCAGAATTCTAAGTAACTGCCTAAAAACTAATTAGAAGTACATTGCCTAATATTAATGTTTCTTACTGTTTATTATTTAATTTTATCATTTATTAAATTTAATTTACTTGATAGTTCTTGATCAGTAACCTGCTTTCCTTTGCATCCACCTATTTCCTTTCACCTGCTATGTCTTCCATGTACCTCCATGTACCTCCACGTCCAGTGTCCTTTCAGCTCACTTCTCATTTGTTTTTCATTTTTATATTATATAACTTGCACTATACAGCTGGCCTGGCTATAGACAAAAGTGCTACTAAAATAGTGTAGTTTCACTTTTTAACCAGTAATGTCACTATTCCTATAGCTCTGTTGTTCTTGTTTTGAATTTTGTATATACTGTTTTATTCCTATTATTTACAAGATATGCTGTTGTATGGAAAAAATACACTTGCTGTTAACTTCATTTGTAGTCAATATTACTTTAATACTTGTGTTACTCCTCCTAATATTATGCATCATATCACTGACTCTATCTTACTTTATATTCTCTATAATCCTTTCAGCAAGCATCCCTTTTCACCATTCTTGCAGTAGTAAATGCATTAATGTAGATGGAATCACTACTCTGTATACTCTACTGTTTTAGGAATATTGCCTTACTGATGGTCTAAATTTGCTTTTTTCCCAGGTTTCGACTGCAAATGGGTTATATCTAAATGAAGTCTATCAGTCTGCAAAAAATAAGATTAACAAAAATAAACAACATACCTTATTCATAAAGCACTAATGAAGCGCTTGTTATAAATGCATTTTGATGTGTTTTTTTTGTAAGAAGCGATGTGCCAGTAATTCTGATTCTATGAAACAAAAATACTTATGTTTATAACCACTGGTTGGCCACTACTGTAATGTCATCTGGGCTTGTGAATACCCACAATGCATTATGCCTAGATTATATTAAAACAAGGTGAAGAGGGTAGCCTACTGAACCTCCAATGACTGCAGTGCTTTACCATTTATCCTATAATCAGTAAGTAAATTACAACAGGTGATCAAGGATTCTGGACTGATTATAGAGGTATACATAAAATAAGTGTGCATTTCACTTCTGTCATAGAATGAGGCAAGTAAAGCAACTACAGGCATCAAATGATGCTTTAGATTAGATCCTAAATAACCATAAATTTAATTTATAAATTGGTATGATATTTTTGTACTCATATTTGTTTGTCTTCAGAACAATTGCTTATAGCATCTGCCTAATTGTCTTGATTGTCATCAGACAATCAAGACTGTTACATAAATTGATAAAGCCGCAGTGGGATTACCCATGAAATGACTACAAAATACACAGTCAGACAGTTCTACATTATTTTGAAACAATTCTCTCCCTTCTTATTATTTGTGTTACATTATATCCATCTGCTTTATTTCTATTAGTTATGAGTAAACATTTCATTATTTCTTTTTTTTTAGTCATCCTAATAAACCAGAAATACCAGAAGATCTCATGGTAGAGTCTCAGATGGCAAAGGAAGAACAGAAGGATGTTACAGCTGTGGAACTTCTAATGAAAGGAGAGCGAGACATTGAAATGGGCCCTTACCCAGCCAAAGGAGAAGACACCAATTTTGATACTACGGAAGCCACAGTGGTTCTCATGGGTAGGGGCTGCTAGACTCATTCCTTATGGCTAATAACTTGAGGTGAAAGGAGCAGGGTATGGGCAGTTATAGTAAAAAAAATGGAAAGAGAGGGATTGTGAAAGAAACAGAAAAAAACTGAGGTGGATAATTTACAGTCATTTGGATTACTGCAGAACGACATGTATTGCAGCAGCATGCAAAACCAATATAGGTGCAAAAATAAGGAAATGAAAGTAAAAAAAGAAAAGAGAAACTGGAAATGCAGAATTTAAACTAGGAAGGGTCACTGAAGAAAAATGGAAAACGGGGGGGGGGGTATCTTTAATCCTTTAGTAGTGCAGAAGAAATATTACTGACATGCATGGCTACAAGAATCATTTATATGACTGTGATGTCTGCTGTCAAACCTTGTTGTTCAACTAAACTTAGACTTTAGAAATTTCTCCCAAAGCATGCACGTGGTCCAACTGGCTATGAAACGTACGGAATAATGCTTACAAAGTCAAATGTAAGAATTCACTGTATAAATTCAAAAATATACGAAACGTTGTCAGGATGAGAAAGAATTTATTTACAACGTAGTGAGCGCTTTCGCCGACAGGCTTCATCAGACTAACATCAACCATTGATTTAACTTCATTTAAATACATATACATAAAGTGTGATTGGTTATCCATGGTATCTAATTATCCACGTAATGGCTTGTGGACCGCCTCTGTAGGCATCACAATTAAATGATCACTACTAAAATAGACATTTATAGATCATACATATTATATAAAAACCTCATATCTAGAAAGCTAGTCAAACCATTAAACTACATTTATTCTTTAAAACTTCTTAAAACTTTTTAAAATGAATAAGAGTCATATCTAATATCATTCTGATACATTCATAAATCGAAGATGTATTCCTTTCATAACCTAATCTGTCATATGCTAGATCCAATAAACTCAAACATTGTTATCTAACATATCTTCGATTAAGATGTCAAACGACAGTAGCATAAATTACGCTCACATGCATAAGTTTTTTGCTAATATTAAAAGTTGTTGTGCTTATCTGTTATTCAAAGGAAATAACTCTGGATAATAACCATAATGTTTCCTTTAACAGTCTCAAAAATAAAAATAAAACAGCATCTGTGCTCTCTTCTGTTCCAGAAGAAACCTATTCAATATTGTTTACAGGGTAGTCATAGCTATATCTGCACGCTCTTCTGGTTCAGTCTAAGCACATTATTTACGTGGCAATCACGTCAGTCTGGCTATACTATCAGGCATGCGTATGTAATTTATTTGAAACAACATGTCATCTATGCATATTGACGAGGCATATACTAGAAACGATAACAGCGACTCCTATTTAATAACAAGTCGCACAATAACATAAGGGGACCAACTGAATTGTCTTCATGACATTGGTCTTCAATGTCATAAACTGTATATAAAAGGAAACAAACACAAACACTAAAACACTGAAATGAAACTACGACCATGAGGTCGAAAAACCAGGGATCTCAATTGAAGACAGGAATGGGCTAACATTAAAAGTGTAAGTATCTAGGGTGGAGTCATCTGAACAAGACCAGGGGGAAAAAACAGTATGAATATGTATGTGTAAGGTAAATGTATATATATGTGTATATCTATATATACATATATATGTGTGTATGAAAGGGAAGTTAAAGAAAAATATGCAATGCATCTAGAGTAACTATTGCCTGTGAACAGTAACCCTGAATATAACCAATGCATGATGTTACTATCAGTTCACTTATTTCTAAACACCCTCCTGTTCTTTAAAAAGGGTTTGATTTGTACCTTATCATTCAGGCCAGGTGGTTTATCTGACCTAAACCTGATGATCCACCTGGTCTCACTTTCTAGAGTCCTATTTATAATATCTCCACCTCTAATACCTTGCTTTAATTCTTGTATGACCTGGAAACAAAACTGGTGTCCACTCCCTACCTGCGAGCAATGTCTAGACAGAGCATTGGTATCTGTCCCTATCCTTATATGATAATTATGTTCTCTGATACGCTTTTAACATCCTATTGGTCTTCCAACAAGCCTTGCATAAAGCAAGGTATACTACGTTCTTGGATTCACAATTAGTGTTGGTGTGGAATGTGTACTTCCGTGCTGTGTTGGGATGTACAAACTCAGTGCAGTCACGAATGTAACTGCACTGGTTGCATTTCCCACAAGCTACTGTATTAACATGCAAAGCATTTACATGATGTAACCTTGAACTTATTTTGGGCTTACACAATAATCTCTTCAGGTTTGGATGGTTTTTGTAAATTACTCTTGGTTTTGGCCCCACCAAATTCTGTATTTGTTGATCCGACAACAGAATGTTCCAGTTTTTACTTAGCATGCCCACAAAGTTCTTACTATTCATACTATAGAAAGTAATAGGTTTTACTACCTTATCATTCCGTTTGTCTATATGAGAACATTCCTTTTGATCCAGAAAATAGGGTCTAGCTCTATCCATTCTCATTTCGTTTGTTTCATTCATGATGTCATTTATATTCCTGAGGTCATAGCCTCTCTCTAAAAATTTATTCATTAAGTCTACACATTCTACTTTATGTTGTTCATCACTGGGGTTAAAACGTGACGCTCTCATGAACTGGCCTTTCAGGATATTGTTAAAAACATACCCTGGGTGCATACTTTGTCTGTGCAAAAGATTATTTCTATGGCAGGCCTTTCTATGTATTGATGTATTTAGTAGTCCATTCCCCATTCTATAAATCTCAACATCTAAGTAAGAGATGTTAGTCCTAGATGAATTTGCAGTGAACTTAAGGAAGTCAGAGGAGGAGTTCAAATATATTATAAAATTATCTAAGGTCTCTTCATCACCCATCCATAAAAAGAATAGGTCATCGACAAAACGTCGATATAGTCTCACATTCTTCTTATACAAATCGTTGTTATACATATATCTAGCTTCCCAAGTAGACATGAGCTATTGGCACAAGAGGTGCCCATAGCTACGCCATCCTTCTGCAAATATAGTGTATTGTCAAAAACAAAAATATTGTTCGTTAGAACCATTTCTAAGAACAAAATTAATAGCTCCACCTTACTGTTCGAAAATTGTGTATTAGTTTTCAAATAATCAGATATATATGTCATACCTAGGTCATTGGGAATGACTGTAAATAAACTAACTACATCAAGGGTTACTAAGATGAACTGTTCATCATCCCTTAAGCTCTTAGTACAATCATATAGATCTAATAAAAATTGTTTACTATCTTTAAGTATTATTATGTTTTTATCTACAAGTGGTCTAAGTACACTATCAAGATATATTGATAGTGGTTCTGTAGCCCATCCTTGTCCTGCAACAATTGGTCTCATTGGTGGATCTATTAATGACTTATGAACCTTAGGTAATCCCTGGATACATGGTATTACAGGGTTTTCGACCTTAAAATAGTCATACAAATTTTTAGTAATGTCTGAGGACATAAGAAGATCATCCAATGTATAAAAGATGGAAAAAACTTTATCCATCAAAACTGGAGCATCTATTTGCATGTATGAATTTGTGTCCTCTAACATCAGCTTCATCCTAGCATTATATTCAGTTGTATCTAACAAGACTATTGGGCCTCCCTTATCTGCTGGTCTAATTACCAGGTTTCTATCATCCTTTAACTCCCTTAACGCTTTTCTCTGTTGAAAATTCAAATTGTATTTATATTTGTGCTTATCATTCAGAGCATTCTGTGAGTGTGCGTATATATCATTTTCAATAACATGACTAAATACTTCTAATGTAGAGTTCAACTGTGGGGTATAAGTACTGACTGGTCTGAAACTGCTTGGACCTCTGTCCTGAATGTTATTCCCAAACTCTAAAGCTAACTGTATTTTCCTGGTAAACAGCTTAGTATCTACAACTAGATCTACAATATCCGTCTTCCTAGATGGAATAAAACTCAACCCTTTACTCAGGACTTGTTCTTCATATGTCGTTAGAATCTTACTAGACAAATTCACTATTAATGTGTTACTCTTTCCCACATTTTCTTGATAGTGGGTCCTTGTTGTTCCTCCATTGACCACTTTCTTTTTTGTCTGCCTCTGCTTGCAGACCTTTTTCTCCCCAAAAAATTGTCCTGTGCAATGGGAAAAGGTATATTCACCTTATTAACATTGCTAGAGCTACTAGACTGCTTATTCACATGTTCTTTAGGCCTAACTACTTGTGAGTACGTTGTTACTATGGGGGGAAAGGTCTCCCTGGGCTGAATTCCCTCTCTTTGTATCTCAACGGCACCATTGTTTCCATCTCCCAATGTTGGGTGATTATCACCTCCATCATTGAGGTGAGAATCTACTGTAGTGAACTGTTTCTGACTCCCTGAGATCATATTTGGCTGAGATGATTCAGACCTGACATTGGGAACTATTGTCTCATTTGGGACAAAAGCAGTATCATTAATTGCACTACTCACTTGCCTATTGCTACCTTGTAATGCAATAATTTCAGAGTTAGAAGAAGAAAAATTATTACTACTGGGCCTCCCTCGTTGTTGGGAATGGTCCCTATTGTGTGTTACATATGTTGTACTACCATAGTTCTCCTTGGGCCACATAAAAACATGATTGTTGGTGAAATCACGTAAGTCTCTGGTAATCTTATTTCTTTTTTGATCCAACAATCGTTTCTCCAATAGTGTTACATCATCTAAAACCTTTTCTAATCTTAAAATATATACATTTTCATTATATTTAAGTAAAAAACTGTCATATAAGTCTTTAACCAGTTCTCTAAGTCCATTTTCTTCAGGCGTGTGATAGTCAATAAGTAAACGCATGTGGCTGTAACTTAGCTCCAAATTGAGCTGCTGCCACCTATACAACAAGTCCGGAATCTGGTTGCCGGATGTGGGCATTTTTAAAATTCTAAGCCCACGCGGCACTATTTTCTTGTTAATACATGTCTCAAAGTACTGTCTCTGTACCTGGAGTCTTTTTAACTTGGTAAACGCTTTTTCCAATTCCTCAAGATCTCTCCACGCATTCGCGTCTCGTGTAGTGTCTCTGTCACCTTCCGATATCTGGAAATCTGGTATATAACCCAATAACTGGTTCCGTTCACCACTCAAACAAATTTGAAAATGATCCTGGAGATTAGATGGTTTCGTCACTGCCGGTGGAACGTACGGCAACTCTATGCTATCAATTCCTTGTGCGTCAGTTCCTTGTGCATTTACGTTCGCCATCCTCGGTTGTTGCTGTTCAAAAGATAATGAAATAAGCGAATAAACAATCCCAGAAATGAGCAGCAAATAACCAAAGGCTAAGGACAACGTGCTGTAAAAGTAATAAAATAGAAATTTCTCCCAAAGCATGCACGTGGTCCAGCTGGCTATGAAACGTACGAAATAATGCTTACAAAGTCAAATGTAAAAATTCACTGTATAAATTCAAAAGTATACGAAACGTTGTCAGGATAAGAAAGAATTTATTTACAACGTAGTAAGCGCTTTCGCCGACAGGCTTCATCAGACTAACATCAACCATTGATTTAACTTCATTTAAATACATATACATAAAATGTGATTGGTTATCCATGGTATCTAATTATCCACGTAATGGTTTGTGAACCGCCTCTGTAGGCATCACAATTAAATGATCACTACTAAAATAGACATTTATAGATCATACATATTATATAAAAACCTCATATCTAGAAAGCTAGTCAAACCATTAAACTACATTTATTCTTTAAAACTTCTTAAAACTTTTTAAAATGAATAAGAGTCATATCTAATATCATTCTGATACATTCATAAATCGAAGATGTATTCCTTTCATAACCTAATCTGTCATATGCTAGATCCAATAAACTCAAACATTGTTATCTAACATATCTTCGATTAAGATGTCAAACGACAGTAGCATAAATTACGCTCACATGCATAAGTTTTTTGCTAATATTAAATGTTGTTGTGCTTATCTGTTATTCAAAGGAAATAACTCTGGATAATAACCATAATGTTTCCTTTAACAGTCTCAAAAATAAAAATAAAACAGCATCTGTGCTCTCTTCTGTATTTGTATGACTATTTTAAGGTCGAAAACCCTGTAATACCATGTATCCAGGGATTACCTAAGGTTCATAAGTCATTAATAGATCCACCAATGAGACCAATTGTTGCAGGACAAGGATGGGCTACAGAACCACTATCAATATATCTTGATAGTGTACTTAGACCACTTGTAGATAAAAACATAATAATACTTAAAGATAGTAAACAATTTTTATTAGATCTATATGATTGTACTAAGAGCTTAAGGGATGATGAACAGTTCATCTTAGTAACCCTTGATGTAGTTAGTTTATTTACAGTCATTCCCAATGACCTAGGTATGACATATATATCTGATTATTTGAAAACTAATACACAATTTTCGAACAGTAAGGTGGAGCTATTAATTTTGTTCTTAGAAATGGTTCTAACGAACAATATTTTTGTTTTTGACAATACACTATATTTGCAGAAGGATGGCGTAGCTATGGGCACCTCTTGTGCCAATAGCTACGCCAACCTCGTCATGTCTACTTGGGAAGCTAGATATATGTATAACAACGATTTGTATAAGAAGAATGTGAGACTATATCGACGTTTTGTCGATGACCTATTCTTTTTATGGATGGGTGACGAAGAGACCTTAGATAATTTTATAATATATTTGAACTCCTCCTCTGACTTCCTTAAGTTCACTGCAAATTCATCTAGGACTAACATCTCTTACTTAGATGTTGAGATTTATAGAATGGGGAATGGACTACTAAATACATCAATACATAGAAAGGCCTGCCATAGAAATAATCTTTTGCACAGACAAAGTATGCACCCAGGGTATGTTTTTAACAATATCCTGAAAGGCCAGTTCATGAGAGCGTCACGTTTTAACCCCAGTGATGAACAACATAAAGTAGAATGTGTAGACTTAATGAATAAATTTTTAGAGAGAGGCTATGACCTCAGGAATATAAATGACATCATGAATGAAACAAACGAAATGAGAATGGATAGAGCTAGACCCTATTTTCTGGATCAAAAGGAATGTTCTCATATAGACAAACGGAATGATAAGGTAGTAAAACCTATTACTTTCTATAGTATGAATAGTAAGAACTTTATGGGCATGCTAAGTAAAAACTGGAACATTTTGTTGTCGGATCAACAAATACAGAATTTGGTGGGGCCAAAACCAAGAGTAATTTACAAAAACCATCCAAACCTGAAGAGATTATTGTGTAAGCCCAAAATAAGTTCAAGGTTACATCATGTAAATGCTTTGCATGTTAATACAGTAGCTTGTGGGAAATGCAACCAGTGCAGTTACATTCGTGACTGCACTGAGTTTGTACATCCCAACACAGCACGGAAGTACACATTCCACACCAACACTAATTGTGAATCCAAGAACGTAGTATACCTTGCTTTATGCAAGGCTTGTTCGAGCTACTACGTAGGGAAGACCAATAGGATGTTAAAAGAGCGTATCAGAGAACATAATTATCATATAAGGATAGGGACAGATACCAATGCTCTGTCTAGACATTGCTCGCAGGTAGGGAGTGGACACCAGTTTTGTTTCCAGGTCATACAAGAATTAAAGCAAGGTATTAGAGGTGGAGACATTATAAATAGGACTCTAGAAAGTGAGACCAGGTGGATCATCAGGTTTAGGTCAGATAAACCACCTGGCCTGAATGATAAGGTACAAATCAAACCCTTTTTAAAGAACAGGAGGGTGTTTAGAAATAAGTGAACTGATAGTAACATCATGCATTGGTTATATTCAGGGTTACTGTTCACAGGTAATAGTTACTCTAGATGCATTGCATATTTTTCTTTAACTTCCCTTTCATACCCTCCCTTCCCCCCCCCCCTCCCCCTTACACACATATATGTGTGTATATATTGATATACACATATATATACATTTACCTTATACATACATATTCATACTATTTTTTCCCCCTGGTCTTGTTCAGATGACTCCACCCTAGATATTTACACTTGTAATGTTAGCCCATTCCTGTCTTCAATTGAGATCCCTGGTTTTTCGACCTCATGGTCGTAGTTTCATTTCAGTGTTTTAGTGTTTGTGTTTGTTTCCTTTTATATACAGTTTATGACATTGAAGACCAATGTCATGAAGACAATTCAGTTGGTCCCCTTATGTTATTGTGCGACATGTTATTAAATAGGAGTCGCTGTTATCGTTTCTAGCATATGCCTCGTCAATATGCATAGATGACATGTTTAAATAAATTACATACGCATGCCTGATACTATAGCCAGACTGACGTGATTGCCACGTAAATAATGCGCTTAGACTGAACCAGAAGAGCGTGCAGATATAGCTACGACTACCCTGTAAACAATATTAAATAGGTTTCTTCTGGAACAGAAGAGAGCACAGATGCTGTTTATTTTTGAGACTGTTAAAGGAAACATTATGGTTATTAACCAGAGTTATTTCCTTTGAATAACAGATAAGCATAACAACTTTTAATATTAGCAAAAAACTTATGCATGTGAGCGTAATTTATGCTACTGTCGTTTGACATCTTAATCGAAGATATGTTAAATAACAATGTCTTGAGTTTATTGGATCTAGCATATGACAGATTAGGTTATGAAAGGAATACATCTTCGATTTATGAATGTATCAGAATGATATTAGATATGAGTATTATTCATTTTAAAAAGTTTTAAGAAGTTTTAAAGAATAAATGTAGTTTAATGGTTTGACTAGCTTTCTAGATATGAGGTTTTTATATAATATGTATGATCTATAAATGTCTATTTTAGTAGTGATCATTTAATTGTGATGCCTACAGAGGCGGTCCACAAGCCATTACGTGGATAATTAGATACCATGGATAACCAATCACACTTTATGTATATGTATTTAAATGAAGTTAAATCAATGGTTGATGTTAGTCTGATGAAGCCTGTCGGCGAAAGCGCTCACTACGTTGTAAATAAATTCTTTCTCATCCTGACAACGTTTCGTATATTTTTGAATTTATACAGTGAATTCTTACATTTGACTTTGTAAGCATTATTCCGTACGTTTCATAGCCAGTTGGACCACGTGCATGCTTTGGGAGAAATTTCTATTTTATTACTTTTACAGCACGTTGTCCTTAGCCTTTGGTTATTTGCTGCTCATTTCTGGGATTGTTTATAAACTTAGACTTTATTTAAGACCTATTTTTTCCTAGTGTACAACATTTGATTCTACAGCTATCTTTCATTAGAGAAATAATGGAATAATCAGAGTGTTCTTTGGTCACATGAAGTAATGTTGCTCACCGGATCTGCAGTGTCAGTATTCACTTAGACTTTATTTCTCTCAGTGACCTTGATTGAATAGATGTATTTTTTTCTACATATTTCCTTCTTCAGACTATAAAAAGATGTTATTTAGTTTGATAAAGTCACCAATTAGTGCACTCGTTAATACCAATTCCCACAAAGAAGTTTATCTTTTTTGTGTTTTTTTTTTTTTTTGTCAAATGAACTGTATTTCATACAACCATAGACAACTGACATGTTGAACATCATAACATGAATTTAACGATTAAAAGAATTAACATATTTACAAATTCCATTCTTTGGATGAGAAGTTAAACCGAGGTCCCAAATGCTTGAGTTGGTGGTAGCTGAGGTGGATGTAAAAGATGCTACAGCCCTTATTACAAAGAGTAGAAGTTCCTAGATGCCCTGGCAAAAGTTCACCTAGTAGTAATAATACCACTTTTGGTCACCCCTGAAAAGAAGCCTCTAGTGTAATGGGACTAACCTGGTCAACAAACGACACATATGTATAGATAAACAAATAAATAAAATCTTACAAATAACACATATGTGTAGCTAAACAAACAAATAAATAAAATCTTCTGTCTCCTATTTACATATATATAGTACTGCTGAACAATATTCTTTTAGTTGTGTACCTTTCTGCCTTTCAGTAAGTGAACAAATATACATAGTCTTTCTTATTACTTAACTCACTGGCATAATAAATAATTCCATCGTCAGTTAAAGGAAAATCACCTTAAGTCAGGTAAAAATAAAAAATTCAGAGCATACCCCATGGCGCAGAGGGCTAAAGCCATAAATGTAACAAAGTCAACCTTCTTTAGATCAGCTGGCACAGGAGCTGGATGGGGTGGATGGGGATGAAGGCAGTCAGTGGAACGCAGTTTGTCCAACCTTGTGAAATGGAGGAGACTTGGCTTACACTTTGGGTGACATCCAGTGGGAGCTCTGGGTGGTGCAGCTTGTGGTCTGGGACACAGGGACATGCTGCTGTAGCATAGCTGTATTGGACAGGGGACATTAACATAGCAAAGCTTGCGTGCTCTTCCTCCAAAAACTGGCAGCACTGACTTACCACAGATGTTGACTAGGGTTCATAGGTTTATAGATTAGTACTAGGCTAATTGCCCTTGTGGGCCATTTTAAGTCATTACCCTCTGTGAGAATCAAACCCTGCACCTTTTATCTATAAGATAAACAACTTAACCATTATGCCAACCTATGGTTGGGAGGAGGTCTTGGGCTCTAGTAAGAGACTCTAAGGTCTGCTTGGATGACAGCCCTGTGATCAGTTCTTGCTTCATTGGGAAATTAATAAGATATTCATGTCTCTTGACCCCATGAGAAACTAATAGGCAACATAGATTATGGGGGGTGTACAGTCAGCAGGGAAAGGGGTTAAAATGAAGAAATGAACTTCAGATATATCAACAAACAAGCAAATGGATGGTTCGCTCCTTTACTTTGAACAAAAATGTGATGTTTTGCCTTTTTACTTAATATAACACAAGTCATTTGTACTTTAATAATACTGAGGTTCAATGTCATTTCATTTTACCTTAATATAAACATTATTTCTTTTAACATTACAAAGTATGTCATCTGGCAATGATACATGTAGGTTTTTCCCAATTTCCTTAACATCACTGATTAGATTCTAATGGTTTCTATATATATTGCCATGGTAAACACCTTGATAAATAATTTCACCATGAAGTTCCTTGCAATTTATCCTTAACCTCCAGCTTATCCATTACAAGAATCACATCCCTGATTGTTAGAAACACCCTAGATTTTCATCTCTAACTTACCGTCTTGTTTTTCAAATAAAGTCACTAAAATATGGAAACCCTTTCCTGGTTCTTACAATGAATAACATTATCTTACCCCAGTAACAAAAGATTTGTTTGTGTCTGTATACCTTTTTGCAAAAACATTGACAGTAAACTTGAACATGAGTAAAAGATATGCTCCCATTTACCCAGCATGCTGGCATTACATTTCAAATGGTGTGAATCTGAGACATTTCCATGAAGAAATTCTGAAATGTTATGACTGTGTTTCATATCTAAGCATCAAGTATATCCTCTCCCATGTAATCATATCAAACTCCACTTTCAATATAACTGCACTCAAGTCTTATCTAGTACTTCAGTATGAAGATTTCTTGAGTGCTTATATCCCTTCTTGCTATTTTTTTTCAAAAAATAAACCTGACTTCTAAACTCTGTAAATAGGATCTGTGTTTGGGCACTTTTTAACAAAACAATCAAACCAGGAGGTCAAGCTGTGTTTATCAATCCTATGTATTCCATCAGTGAAAACCTTGTCAATGCATACTTTGTTGCACTTGAATCCAGGTACTGAAACACCATTCTACTTCAATTGTTCCCAATACAGTTTTTTTCTATTGTCCCATTGTTGTAAACCCTCTTTTTCTTATAGTCCCACTTTATTTTCTCCAGCAGGATCTTCACAGTCTACCCATTGGCTTTTCTCTTGCCTGCTTAATAAATCTCACAGGAAAACCAAAACCTGTCTAGTCATATGCAGTAAATCAGTTTCTTGGAAATTAAAGCCCAAAGGCATACCTTTAAAATGTAGCATCCTCTATCATATACTTTACAATTGCTTTCTATTTTGTATCATAAGTCCTAAATGATAAATGGTATAGTAGTGTAATATGTACTACATAATAATATAACCCTGAAGCTGATGCACTAAAGTTTCTTCTTTCTTTTGCTAATGTTAATTTATCACAGGATACTCTAAAGAGGAATGGGTGCTCTTTGTGAACAATGTTTGTTTGATTGACAACAGCCAAATGGCATTATTACAGGAAGCTGTTTTCAAAGAACATGTGGTGTTACCCATTCTCCACTGTTTTATGACCATGGAGTTGGTATATATAATTTAGGGGGTTGGGAGGGTGCAGAGGGAGATTTCCCCTTTGCAAAAAAAATCTTAAAATGCCATTCTCTGAAAGTGGAATTCAGTAATGTTTTTTTCTATTTTGTCATTTGGGCAAAAAGTGTTGGACAAATAATCATGAAGTCCTCTAAACTTACAATGTTTGCAAATATAGCTACTAATGTTTGTAACTGATTTCAAAATATACCCTGTATCTCTACTGAAAAACACCTGCAATGTATATAACAAAATCGGAATTCAAAAAAGTGAATTGTTTGAAGGCTTTGGTCATGTTCTAAATGTATCATTTTCCATCTTTAAAGTATTCTAATAAACTGTTCATCACATTTCCATATGTTTTTTTTTTCTAATTGATCACTCTAAACAGTTTCCCAATCAAATTCCAAGTACTTAATATAGTCATCTTTTCATAAACACTCATAATCTTTCCCTGGATTCTCAGAAGAGTCAGAAATTCTTTGCCACCGCTCTTACTGAATTTATCTAATAATTGAATTAGCCTCTCAGTATCTGCTTAAAGATGTGTCATGCAACCTTGTATGTCATTAACAAACATTAGCATTTTAAATTCCTCATTACACATTTTACATACCTACACATTTGAACTCATAATCAGTGTACCCAGTAGCTCTAAATATAAAGCAAATAATATTAGTGACAATAGACATCTTATCTTGAACCTCTGAATATTGTTACACAGTTACATACCTCTGTGTATTTTAATTTGAGATTTAGGCTCATCAAAATGTTTTTTAACAGCTAAGAAAACTCTAACAAGAGTCTAAAGTCCAACAAAATAAATTTCACTTAGTATCCTTCCATCCTGCTAAAAGGGCGGCCACGGTGGTGCAGTGGTTAGCATTGCTGCCTCACAGCAAGAGGTTCTCCGGTTCGATCCTCGGTTGGGGTGCCTTTCTGTGCGGAGTCTGCATGTCCTCCCTGTGGTCGCGTGAGTTTCCTCCGGGTGCTCCAGTTTCCTCCCACATCCCAAAGACATGCTGCAGGTGGATTGGACACTCTAAATTGGCCCTAGGTGTGCGTGTGAGTGTGCCTTCTGTGGAAGGTTGGGCGCCGGGCTGGCAACTCTACACCGTAAAACTCCACTGCCATTCAATGTGTGGACAAGGTGATCCGCTGTGGCGACCCCTAACCGGGAAAAAGCCGAAAGAAGAAGAAGATCCTTCCATCCTGCTAAAAGCATTCTTCTGAGCATCATTCAGTTTTAGCAGTGTTTTATGTGCTTACTGTACATCCTTCATTGATAAAAGTCTTTAATATGTTATCAAAGAGCTGTCTCCCTGTGATAAATCCTCACTGATCACAATTTACACATTTTAATATTAATCTAGCCAACAGGCTTTTTATAATTTCCACAAGTAACATATAATCATTATTTAATATGATGATCGTTGTATATTGTGATGAGAGACTTAAATCTGTTTCTTCCTTTGTTATCATCATTATTCCAGTCTTTTTTTTCCAGTTTTAAAACACCACTTGTCTCACCTTTTCCACTTCATTATTTTGCTAAAACTTACAATTTACCCCCTCTCTGTTTGGTCTATCCACCACTGCAGCATACAGATGCTTTTCCTGTGGCTTATTTTCCTCTTATGACCTCACACATTTTTGCTCTTAAATTTTGTCACCATCCAACCTTACAGGCTTTACTGCACATCTCTCTGTCTCAATTTATCTGGATCCTCAGTAATGCAGCGTGAGGAGATTTGTACATCATTCAGAATTAATTTATCAGTTTCTTCAGTTTCTTCCACCTTCTTACTTTGTACTTTACTGTTTTCACATTGAACATCAGAATGCTTGTGTGACATCCAGCTATATCCCTCCAGACTGCCACAAATTAATGTGACGTCCCTCACTATCCTTGGTCAGTAACTAAGGAGCTTCAATCCTCACTACTGACTCCAGTGTGAGACCATCACTTAAACAGGAGTAATATTTCACAATTGTCTCCTAAGAGCACAACTGGAACATGCTCTATTTTCTTGGGGCTGGACTATATACCTCTGTCCACCAAAAATGTATTTTCTTATTATACACTTCAGAGCAATGAGTCCCAGTTTAGGACTTTGATACACTCGCACTCAAAGTAAATTTAAATCTGACACATCCAAACACTTCTGGCAAAGCATGACACAAATTTCCAGCTGTGTTCCTTCCCCAAAATAATACAGTAATGCTGCCACCAATCAGAGTTTCTTCATGCCCTTCTGAAGGGATGTCCAGTTATGAAAATTAAATATCAAAATAAACGATAGCTATGACCAGAAGTGACCAGGCCTTCTAGGTGACCTGGGGAGTATCAAACCGATATATAAACACTTTCTAATCTCTAAAGAAAAACACTGATTTCCAGCCACAGTTGTAATGAAAAATATTTAATAATAAGTAAAATGATTACAAGAATGTAAATCAATAGCTTTCAATAAACATCAGACCTCAATCACTGGAAATGTAAAATTAAACTGTAGGTAGGAGTTCATTATTCTAGAAAAAAATCTATCTTAATAACTAAGCTTTCCTAATCTAATTAAATAATACTGTCCCTGATCTAATCTAACACATAACAGCAAGGCAAAAAGGCATGCTTACAGTTTTTGGTGAGTTCTCCTTCATGGGTGTCCACTGACTGGACAGCACTGTAACTGACTGTACTTCACAAAACTGCTCAGCTCTTGATAAACTGCAGTGTCAACTGTCTTATTTTAAAAATAACAGTCAGCTGTTTGAAAAAAAGTAACTTTTTTCTGTGAGTCAGCTGTTTAATCACTTGGCACCCATGAACATTCTAATGACATCACTCACTGTTCAGCTGATTCTCCACACTACTTTAGAATGTCCCTGTCAAACATGCACAATTATAAATGCATCAAAACACTGATAGATTCTCTAAACATTCTGTTTAAACAGGGAAATATTGAACATTTAAAAAAAATATTTACATTTCACAGTTAGACGTGCTGGCATACAATTCAAGTTCATCTGAAAATATACACAAATCTCATGCCAGACATGCTAACACAGATGATAGTGTTTTCAGTTTTTTTGCATTTTGTACATTCTGATCAGCACAGCATCAGATAAACCCTAACTGTTCAATTCTGTAATAAGGATACCATCATTTTATTTATATTTTATCATTTCAGTCACTCTTTCTTTATACTTTATCATTTCAGTAACATTAAAGCTTCTCCCTCACTAACAGCAGCCATGTGAAATCATCCCTCTTTTATATTTCACTCACAGTGCACTCTCTGGTGCCCTGTAGCAAACAGTAGGGGAATTTGCCTAGTGTAATGACAAAAATTACCCCAGTTAAAATGTCCTATTTATAACATAGTGTGTATTTCATATGGGCAAATCATGTTTTAGACACGAATGCACAGGCAAACAATACTTGATAGATATTTAGATGATGTGTGAATACAGTATTTCATTACCATTTGACTCATCTCTTGATAAGGTCAATTTGATTATTCAGCAAACAGACTGTCTTCCTATTAGATATTACTGAAAATCAATTAATTTTATAGAAGATAATGCAAAAAGTGTACATTTTGTATAAAAATATGCAATATCTGTGTCTTCTCTAATTATATATGCTAAAATGAGATCGCGCAATCTTGGGGAAGTAGCATATTTCCTTACCATGAGAAATGTGCAGTCTCGCACAACTGCTTACTGTCTGTGTAGTTGACCTCATTTTGTCGGCTAAATAGATGTTGTCCAACAATTGAGTAATTTCAGTGGACCCATATATCCATATATATTTATATATACAGAGAGAGAGAGAGAGAGAAAGACATTTATATATTGTGTGTGTGTGTGTGTGTGTGTGTGTGTGTGTGTGTGTGTGTGTGTGTGTGTGTGTGTGTGTGTGTGTGTGTGTGTGTGTGTGTGTGTGTGTGTGTGTGTGTGTGTGTGTAAAGTGCTTGTCAATAGAGCAGATATGATCTACCAACAGTCTGAAGGGCAACATCCCAATATAATAAAGTAGAAGTGCAAGTGAGAAAAATGCTGTAGCATTGGGTTATAATGAATATTGCAGTATCTGTGATGCATTTGTATGTGTGATTGTGTGTACATCTCGGTTAGAATAATGGCTAAAGAAGGAAACAGATGCTGTGTTATGCTTTGGCAGTGGTGTGTGTGTGTGTGTGTGTGTGTGTGTGTGTGTGTGTGTGTGTGTGTGTGTGTGTGTGTGTGTGTGTGTGTGTGTGTGTCTGTCTGTCTGTCTTGTTTTGTAGTACTCTTATGGAAAGGTAAGGGCAGGGTCAGGGTTATGGTTAGGGTTAGCACACATGAGTAAGGTGGTATTTAAACATTTTTTAGAATATTCAGTGAACATTTACTTACATTAGTATAGATAAGGTGACTCCAGGTCCACTTCCAGCATTATGTATTTGACAAAAGTATTAGATAGAAAAGAAAAAATGTGAATAATTAATGCAGGATCCCTTTTTCATTACTCCGTGATTGGCGGCCAGGTCAACTTCTAAACTAAAAGCAATAACCATGAAGCTTTAAACCAATATAAAGGGAAAGTTTGTAGGTTGGTTACTATATGATGCTTTGTTGTTGCTTCAGACTAGGGTAGAAGCTTGCAGCTTGACAAATGCACTGTCTTATGTTTTCTTCTGGTTGCCAAAAATAAAACAAATGAGAAATAGTTAAAAAGTTGAGGAAGTGTATGACAGAGGGAAGACAGAGTTTGTGCAAGTAACTCAAATCTGCCGGCTGAGGGACATATGAGAAGCTAAACTGTGTTCTTGGTGTATATAGCTTGTTTCCTGGAGCATCAAGTTTTACTGTCTATTATTCTTGCTATATAGCCTTCTCATTTTAACATTTCTCAGCTTAAAAAACAAGACTGGATTCTTTAAAATGAACACATTGTATAATCATTTTATTGTTGATATTTAGGCTGTGTTGAATCTCTGGAGCAGCCAGTTATGGCTTTTGTACGCTTGAAGGAACCATCTGATCCAGACACTGTCTTTGAAGTACCTATTCCTATCCGTTTCCTGTTCATCTTACTTGGTCCCAGTACTCCAAGCATGGACTACAATGAAATTGGACGTTCTGTCTCAACCATCATGGCAGACAAGGTATGTGGGTTCTCAGCACTTAAACTAATCCAGGAGATGTTAAGGACTGAAAAACTTTCTTTTTATCAAGAAGCTGTAGTAACATTATGAGTACCCATAGAAGACTGCAGCAAAAATATAGTTATGGAAAATGTATTTGTAATAACAGCATACTGAAATGCTGAAAGTGAATGAATATTAAAAAGATAGTAATAAAACTGTTCAGAGTGTGATCCCATAGAGAGAGAGAAAGAGAGTGAGTGAGTGTGAGAGAGAGAGTGAATGAGCGAGAGAGAGAGAGAAACAGGCATGCTCCTCAGTATGCTTTAGTATATTTTTGTCTTATGCAGGCGTTCATAATCCAATAAAAAAGAGATGGTATTATGAAAACATAATGGTGTTACCACAGTCCAGAGTAGAAAAAACTGAACCAGGCATAAAATTATAATATATATATATATATATATATATATATATATATAGATTCACTTCATAATCTCAAAATACTGAAACATCGAATTTCAGTATCTAGAAACTATGAAACCGAATCTACAAAAACACAGAAAGTACAAAACCCCAAGCCCAAAACCACGAAATTCAAAACACAGAACAAACCACATACATACACCACATCACAACATAAATAAAAACTACACACAAACACAACTCATACACACACTACTAACTCCGAAATCGCACAAACAGGAAACAAAAGCAAACTCACGCACGCACATTCTCCAGTCCCTCACACACACACGCATCAAACATATCAGCACACTCAAACACACTCTAACCCCCACTCAAATCCCTTACAAAACACTCACCTGACAAAACACTTGGATCCACACACGGCACCGAGCACCATAAACACACAATCCCGGATATCATGTAGCATAAGGCCATAACCGCGAATTTGAGATATTCACATTCACGAATATGAACTTTCGCTATTTTAAACATTTGGGTTTATCGTCTCAAGATACTGAAATTCGACATTTCAGTATTTCGAGATTATAAATGGCTCCTATATATATATATATATATATATATATATATATTTTATTTATATATTTTTTTTAATTATATTATATTTCATGCAGATGTTGCAAAAATAATTCAGATAAAATTTAACATGCAGCTAAAATAGTTTGAATAATGTTATATTTTTGTTACTGAGAATAGTTATATGGATAACACAGATGCCATGTTATGGTAATTACATATCGGATAACACAGTTGCCAAGTTATGGTAAGTACATAACTTCAAAATATACATATATATATATATATATATATATATATATATATATATATACACACACACACACACACACACACACACACACACATAATTGTGTGTGTGTGTGTGTGTGTGTGTGTGTGTGTGTGTGTGTGTGTGTGTGTGTGTGTGTGTATGTATGTGTATATATATATATATATATATATATATATATATATATATATATATATATGTGTGTATATTTTGAAGTTATGTACTTACCATAACTTGGCAACTGTGTTATCCGATATGTAATTACCATAACTTGGCATCTGTGTTATCCATTTTCATTCTTCCTCACTACTGGGTTTTCGGATCCAACATCAGATCCGAGTCAACAGACTTAGGATCCGAGTCTCGAGCTCCTCCCATTCTCATAATACATCACATCTCCCTAATGCTTCAGATCGAGTTTGTTGCCCCACTAGCCATACAGCCCACAAAAATGTAGCATAACAAGAGATTCTGGAGTTCAAACCATGAACCTATGTGTTCTGAATCCCTCAAAGTAACTTCTGGAAGGGTGGGATGTGAAGAAGAATGAAAATAGACAACATAGATGCCAAGTTATGGTAAGTACATAACTTCTAAATCTGATGTTGTCCTTTTCATTCTTCCTCATTACAGGGTCAGAGTGCCCAGCTGCATAACTCCTGGGTGGCCCTTAAGAAAGCATATCCCAGAGCACTGTTGAACTGAAGGATGCACTGCTTCTGGAGATAATGTCCAATTTATAGTGAGAAACAAATGTATGAGTCTTAGATGATGTGGCTTCAGCACATAGTTCATAAATAGATGTTCTTGCAGAAAAAGCTAAAGAAGTGGCCATGGATCTAGTAAAATGGGCTTTTGATCGACGAAGCCAATCAACTCCTTCTTCAGAATAAAGGGATGAAATACAATATGTTATCCATTTAGCTAAAGTAATCTTGGATATTGCTTGTCCCAAATGATTAGCAGAGAAAGATACAAAGAGTCAATCAGATTTTCTGCGCTTCTTTGTCCTGTGCAGATAGAAATGCAACTGTTTAACATCATGAAGATGTAACATATACTTTCCTTTGAAAGATTTGGAAAGAAGACCGGCAACTGAATGAACTGACTAATGTTGGAATCTGTTGCCACTTTAGGCATAAAAGATGGATTAGTTCTTAGGGAAACTGTCTTTATGAAAAATGATGTAAGGAGGTTTGGCTGACAAGGCTTGCAATTCCGATACTCTCCTGGCTGATATGATAGCTACCAAGAAAATTGTCTTCCAAGAAAGAAATTTCAGGTCACAGCTATCTGTTAGTTCAAAAGGTTTTTGAGTGAGGCCTTGAAGGACGAGGGTAAAGCCCCAAGGAGGAGAAGGATCTTTAATTGGAAGCCATAACAGGAAAATACCCCTCATAATGGCTTTACATAACTTTGATGAGGAAATAGAGGAATATTCTTTTCCTAAATGAAAATTAGAAATTGCAGCCAGCTGTAGCTTAATGGTAGAGAAACTGGCACCATCTAGAAAAAGTGAACTTAGAAAAAGGAGAATAGATGATGTAGGCGCTGTAACCGGATCAATATTCTCCTTTGATGCCCGTATAGTAAATCTTCTCCATTTACTGTTATAGACCTTTTTTTTTTGGGAGGTCTTTGCGAGGCCAAGATTATGTCATGAACCAGGGAGGCTAGCCTGGACCTTCTTATAATCACTAGAATTGGAGAAACTATGCGGCTAGCTTGAGAGTGTGGAGACTGGATTTTTGATGCTCTGCTAGATTTGAGATGAGATCCTGACTGGGATCCAATGTCCGTGGGGGATACTTTAGGTGAGATCATGGAATGGAGGACCATCCCTGACAAGGCCAGAAGAGGGTAATGAGGATTACTAAGCACGTCAGTCTGCTGGCTTTCTGTAGAAATGTTGGGATCAGGGGAAGGGGAGGGTAAACATAAAGGAAACCTGGGGCCAATCGTGGACAAGAGCATCCCTCAGTGACTCCTCTTTTGGGGGGATCAGAGCAAAGAATTTGCTGCATTCAGTGTATGGGGAAAAGCAAAGAGATGGCAGCAAGGTTGGCCCCAATGGCTGAAAATCTGATTTGCTACTGCTTGACTGAGTGACCACTCATGAGGATTCAGAATAGACCTGCTGAAGCTGTCTGCTAGCATGGTGGTTTTCCCTAGAATATGTGTGTTGCAATTAGAAAGTGGCTGGAAGAGATACCCATTCCCAAACCCTCATGGCCTCTCTGCATAAAGAGTAAGACCAGGTTCCACCTTGTTTGCTTATATACCAAAACCACTGACATGCTGTTTGTATGAATTGCAATCATCCCTAGAGGGAGAATGTCCTGAAAGGGTTGCAACATTAGAAGGACTGCTCTCTTCTCTAGGACATAGCTATGCAGATTGGTCTCATGCTGGGACTGCTGCCTTGGACCATTTTTCCCTGCTGCCACCCAAAAGGGTCACATCCATGGTCAGTGTGGCCATTGGAGGGGGGAAGAGAAAGCAGACTGCATCCACCACTGGAGATGTCTTCTACAAATCTGAGTTTGTCGGATAAGAGCAGATAGGGGTGATATAAAATACACTGCGGAACAGGTGGGATCCATTGTAGAACTTGCATAAAATATCTTACTAAGGGAACTAGGATGATGGCCACTGACATAGAACCCAAGGCTTTGAGAACTAGATGTGCAGAAGGAGATGTAAGAGGCAATAAGTCCTTGACTTGCTGTTTCAAAGAAGTTATCCAGTGCAGAGGAAGCAAAGCTACTTAGGTGGAAGTGTTCAGTTGAAATCCTATGAACTCTAGATTCTACACAGGAATTATAGGTTCATAGGTTCATAGGTGTGTACTAGGCTAATGGCCCTGGAGCCTTTACAAGCCTACCCATAGAAGTGCCCTAGCATTGTGCTGCCAGACATTAGTTCCCAGTGCCTCTATCAAGTAAAGCCACTGTAGTGATCCCCGGGGTAAACATTCTATTTCCCATCCACTCATCAAGATTTCTCTTGAAGTGGGCCAGTGAGGTGCTCTGCTTGATATGTATGGGAAGTCTATTCCAGAGCATGGGCAATCTCTGGGTTATGAACCTGTCCCTCCAACATGTTCTGTTGATTGTTGTAATAAGGTTGAGGTCTCTGGAGAGTGTGTTGTGGAGGGATTGGGATTTCTTTAGATGTAGCATTTCTAATAGAGCTGGGTCAGACATGGCTTTGTAAGTCAAAGTGGAGATCACCTCTTAGTAGACAATATGAGTATTCTGGGCCTTAAACACTTGTCCTATATGGACAGATTATAAAAATTCCAACTGCTCTCTGTCTCATATCACCTACTTAGAGGCGAGCTCTGCTTGACTTACAAAGCCATGTCTGATCCAGCTCTATTAGGAATGCTACATCTAAAGAATTCCCAATCCCTCCACACCACATGCTCCAGAGACCTCAACCTCATTACCACAATCAACAGAACATGCTGGAGGGATAGGTTCATAACCCAGATACTGCTCATGCTATGGAATAGACTTTCCATACATGCCAAGCAGAGCACCTCACTGGCCCTCTTCAAGAGAAATCTTGATGAGTGAATGGGAAACAGAAAATTCACCCTGGGGATCACTCCAGTGGCTCTACTCAACAGACACACTGGGAACTAAGGTTGGGTGGCACAATGCCAGGGTAATTCTATAGGCTAGGTTTGTAAAGGTTCCAGGGCCATTAGCCTAGTACACACCTATGAACCTATGAAAAATGGGAGGACAGCTCTCCACAATGGATGAAGTTAGCCTGTGGGGTGCCATACGACCCAGATCTCCCATTTATACATCTTTGGCTCTTCTTTTCAGATACACAGATTGGTAACAACAGCCTCCATCTCACTAAGTCTCCTAATGGCTGCCTTCTGGGTAGCACTCTTTCTCTCTCCCCTTCTTAGACACAATAGTTCACCAGAAAGGGTTAGGCATAATCTGTACCGTGGGCTAAAATGATGATTTGGTCTTTAGTAATAAGAAATGTAGCATAGTAACGTTTGGAAAGTAGGCAGCCCCTGTCATCTAGTATATTGACAGAAAACAACACAGGATATTTATTTATTTATTTATTTATTTATTGCATTTCTTTACCGGGAAAGTCCACTGGGCCTAAAAGAGCCCATTTTCGGTGGAGGCCTGGGGAGAAAAGCTCCGACAAGCACATATTTGCAGAAAAAAAAATTAACATTAATTGGTACAGAAGTAGAAACTGTGTTACACATAGTGGTTACAGTAATATATACAGAATATATACATAAGTCAGGAATTTAGTTTGTTTGATTACAGTAACATATACAGAATATATACATGAAAGCAGGAATTTAGTTGGCTGCCAGATGAATTCAGAGTGGTAAAAACAGAGATAAATTAATCAGCATTATTGTGCCAGTATCAACAAGTGATAAAAGAAAAAAAATAATAAATATAGAGAAAGTATCATCAGTCACTAGTAGTAAAAAATATAGGAATTTAGTTGTAATATAAGGAGAAGGAAGAGGTTAGGTTATAGAGCAGGTATATAGCCAGGATGAATTGAGATGATTTTTCAGTATTTGAAGAAAAAACGGAGAGCAGCAGAGCGTAGTACAGTCAGGAAATCGCTCAGTAAACAGGTGCTTGCAAAGAAACAGGACGTGGATGTTTAACGCAGGTTTATTGATTAAAATAATAGCGTTTTCGCTGAAAACAAACACAGCTTCTTCAGAAAAAGAATCCACAGTTTAGCGCCAAGGCTTCCATTTAAAAATGAAACTAAAACATGTCATAATGACATCACTGCTAGATCCACATTCTGAATTAAAGGCACACTGACAAATTATTAAACTAAAAAATACAATAAGTTCAAATGAGTAAAACATGCCTCAAAAAGCAATATACCTCAAAAAGCAATATAATCACAGCACCTACATACGAAGCAGTAAAAAGCCATTGTTATAGGAATAAATAGTGATTCGTGAGGGAATAAATGTCTAAGTAAAATAAAATAATTCTTCATTGATGTTGTTAATAACATACAGTGAATAACACTATTGAGATAAACAATAAGAAAGAAAGATAAATAAATAATTGACAGTAAAAAGGACCTACAATTATAATAATAGAAGTCTAACAACTGAAAACCTTATTTAATGTAACTTCTCATTTTAAGTAAAACTGAGATGTTGCAATTCTCGTTAAGGCCAGGGTAGTGGAAGGCATTAAGTCTAATCTGCCATTCCAGTTCATGTAATTCAAGTAGTAAAGATAGTGGGCCCCCTCTAATACTAGGTGGTACGTGGTCAATCCCCATAAACGAAAATTTATGATCAGGAAATTTTTCAATATGCCTAGCTAGAGCATTTTCTTGCTTGTTTGTCCTGATGGCATAGACATGTTCATATATACGTTGGCGAAGTTTACGATCCGTCTTGCCAATGTAAAAGACAGGACAAAAATGGCAGAAAGCTCCATAAATCACTGATTTTGTGTTACAATTAATTGTATGTCTTATCAAGTATTTACTGTCATTGACAATGAACGACATTCCTGTTTTTAGGCAGTAGCACCAGTTGCAGGAGCCACAAGTTGTGGACCCTTTCATTTTCACGAAGCTAGGTTCATGCCTACCTTGCAAAAGCTCCTTGAGGTTCCTGCCTTTCCTAAAAATCACTCTAGGAAATGGGCCTAATTTTTCAAAAAGGTCTATGTCGTTCCTGATCAAGTCCCAATTCTTATTGAGAATTTTACAAATTCTCCCTGTGTCATTACTGAAAACAGTGATGAAACTAGACACTAAGTTAAGTTTAACCAAGATTTCAGATGGCAAAGGACTATGTGATACAGATTGGTCAACGCTGTCTTGTATGTGTTCGACAGGGGTCAGTGATTGGTCCACCTTAAAGTTGAGAAGAGGTTTAAAAATGCCTCTAGCTTTTTTTATTTCTATTTCAAGTGAAATTTCCTCAATCAGTGAAGTTGGGTACCCTCTATTTAAAAATTGATTCTTAAGGAGCAAACATTCATCACTGAAAGCTGAATCAGAGTTACACATTCGGACTGCTCTGACAAACTGGCCCTTGACTATGGCCCTCTTTTGTTTGAAGGGGTGTTGACTGGTGTAGTGTAAAAGGGAATTACAATGTGTAGGTTTCCTAAACACTTTGGAAAAGTACATTCTAGCAGTGTCATCTTTATTAAGCTTGACATCTAGGTAGTCTATAGTTTCATCCGAAAAAGTTGATGTAAAATTCAGGAATGAGGTAGTACCGTTCATAAAGTCTACCAAAGAGTCAGCTTCAACCTTAGTTCCTTGAATTAAGATGAAAATATCATCCAGATAACGAGTGTAAAAGCGTATCTGTTCCTTGAAGGAAAGGTTAGATAAGATGAATTTGGATTCCCAAAAGGCCATGAAGATATTGGCCACACTAGCCCCACATGGGGAGCCCATTGCTATGCCTTGTTTCTGTAAAAAAACTTTTTCATTGAAAATGAAAAAATTAGAATCAAGGACAATGTCAAGTAACTCTGTGACTAAACTGATTTCATTATGTGTGGCACCCAGATCTTTTAGTTTAAGACCCACCCATTCGGAAGCTTCCTGATGTGGTATTGATGTGTATAGGTCAACCACATCTATTGTGAGGAAATTAACTTCAGGGTTATACTCCATGCTGTCAATACTACTCAGGAAGGACCATGAATCTTTACAAATAGAGGGGATATTCTTTAAATATTTTAACAAGATGTAATCAATCAGCTTGGAACTGTTGTAAGTCATAGAAAATCTACCGTCTATTAAAGCCCTCATGGGTGGGTTCTCCAAGTTCTTATGTATTTTAGGAATGCCAAACATCATGGGCACTTTTGGGAAAACAATATCTAGGAAATTGTACAGTTCCAAGTCAATTCTACCTTCTAGGTACATATCCCTGAGGTAGCCCCTAATTCTCCTATGCACCCCATTCATTTCACTAATAGAAGAAGGGCAGTATGCTGGTGTATTCAAAACTGACAACATTTTTTCATTATACAAATTGTTGTTAAAAATTACCAGTCCACCCCCTTTATCGGGTTTGATCACCCTGACTGGTAAAAGTTTAAAATCAGACAGTGCTCTTCTCTGTTCCTTAGTGATATTGTGGTGTGCATAAGGTTTTGAAATTTTGTTTGAAAGAGCCATATCTCTGATATCGAGTTCACAAATGTTTTCAAAGGTCTTTAACCCAGGATGTAATGGGGGGTTAAAGGTACTTGGGACTTTCAGTTCAGCTCTGGGTAAGGTAATGGAGTTATTAAATAATACATCCAAGTTCAACTTTCTCGTGTAGCATTTTAAGTCCAGGATGGTCTTGGTCATATCACATCCAGAGCTGGGCACGAATGTGTTTCCTCTGGACATAATTTCGACAAGTTCAGGTGAAAGCATAGTGTCCGAAAAGTTATATATTTTGAAATCACCTTTTTGGTTAAGTTGAATATGCACATGTGGGCTCGCATTATCAGCCCACTCAAAATCGGTGTAGGCCGAAGTTAGTTGTTGCGAGTTCTGCTCCTCGTCTGGTATTGACGTTGTGGGAATTGTCCTAAAAAATCATTATTGTTAACAGAGTTTGAATTGAAGTTATTGTTCCTAGGCTTAGTATTGTTATTAGGATATCTTCTGTTTTGCTTGTCAATTCTATTGACATTAGGCCCATGTTGGTTAAAGTCCACAGGTTGGTTACCAGAAGTAACAGGTGCCACATCGGAGTCAAACCTGTCAAGGCTATCAACTCCTGAAAAAGGCGCAGGCTGTAATTTAGGAAATGCACATTTATGGTTATAGGCTTCCCTATCCCTGTTTAATTTTTTGACCTTATTCAGCTTCAGTTTAGACATAAGCCCCTCAATGCTTATAAAAGTCCGGTCGTATTCTACTTTGAAACGCAAAAAATTAATGTCCATTTTAATAGAATTGTCCAGTAGTTTGATCTCATCCGACAATAAATTAATATTAAAAGAATAATGCTTAATTAAAAGTTCCAGCAGTTGTGCCCCTTGTCTTGTGAAAAGTGTGACCAAATCTGTCAGAAATTCAGGCCCCTGGATCAAGCCCGAAGGCGTGAAAGAAGAACGAAGACCTTTAGGCACTATATTCTCGATTAAACATTGCTGGAAGTAAGACACTTCCAGCTGTAATTTCTTTAATTTAATCATTTTAGCATCCAGTAGTTTTAAATTATTTAGAATGGTATCATAGGAGTTGAACTCACCACTAGAAGCCGGTCGATCCAAGCCCGTCACCCCAGGGAACGAGAAAGCTTCAAGGTTGTTGATCCACTGGGAGATCGATGGAACGCCAATAAGCTCCTTGTTATTGCTGATAGCATTCTGTTGTTCACTAGTCCTCAGTTGTCTCTCCTCGCCTTCAAGATTTGACGATGCCAGTACTGCAGGTAATTCTCCCTGATTAGCGTTGGTATATGGGCCACTAAGACATTGCTGGCCAGCTGGTATACTGCTCCGTGAAGGATGAGTGCTGTTAGTGTTCTCATATGCTTCCATCCGAGTGCTCAGTACATCAATTTTTTGAGAAAGAATTAAAAGCAACCTGTTGGTCTCAGAGCTAGCATTCTGAATGATATCATCTGGTTGGACACCTTCCGACTGGAAGATTGTCGGTGTACAAGGGCTGCTCATACTCCCCGAGGCTGAAGACGAAGACAAACTAGAGAAAAAAAACAGCTGTAAAACCTCTGAAGAAAAAACGGAGAGCAGCAGAGCGTAGTACAGTCAGGAAATCGCTCAGTAAACAGGTGCTTGCAAAGAAACAGGACGTGGATGTTTAACGCAGGTTTATTGATTAAAATAATAGCGTTTTCGCTGAAAACAAACACAGCTTCTTCAGAAAAAGAATCCACAGTTTAGCGCCAAGGCTTCCATTTAAAAATGAAACTAAAACATGTCATAATGACATCACTGCTAGATCCACATTCTGAATTAAAGGCACACTGACAAATTATTAAACTAAAAAATACAATAAGTTCAAATGAGTAAAACATGCCTCAAAAAGCAATATACCTCAAAAAGCAATATAATCACAGCACCTACATACGAAGCAGTAAAAAGCCATTGTTATAGGAATAAATAGTGATTCGTGAGGGAATAAATGTCTAAGTAAAATAAAATAATTCTTCATTGATGTTGTTAATAACATACAGTGAATAACACTATTGAGATAAACAATAAGAAAGAAAGATAAATAAATAATTGACAGTAAAAAGGACCTACAATTATAATAATAGAAGTCTAACAACTGAAAACCTTATTTAATGTAACTTCTCATTTTAAGTAAAACTGAGATGTTGCAATTCTCGTTAAGGCCAGGGTAGTGGAAGGCATTAAGTCTAATCTGCCATTCCAGTTCATGTAATTCAAGTAGTAAAGAATGAACATCTCAGTCATTGCAACATCTCAGTTTTACTTAAAATGAGAAGTTACATTAAATAAGGTTTTCAGTTGTTAGACTCTATTCTTGAGAGTGTGGAGACTGGATTTTGATGCTCTGCTAGATTTGAGATGAGATCCTGACTGGGATCCAATGTCCGTGGAAATGTTGGGATCAGGGAAGGGAGGGTAAACATAAAGGAAACCTGGGGCCAATCGTGGACAAGAGCATCCCTCAGTGACTCCTCTTTGGGGGGATCAGAGCAAAAGAATTTGCTGCATTCAGTGTATGGGAAAAAGCAAAGAGATGGCAGCAAGGTTGGCCCCAATGGCTGAAAATCTGATTTGCTACTGCTTGACTGAGTGACCACTCATGAGGATTCAGAATAGACCTGCTGAAGCTGTCTGCTAGCATGGTGGTTTTCCTAGAATATGTGTGTTGCAATTAGAAAGTGGCTGGAAGAGATACCCATTCCCAAACCCTCATGGCCTCTCTGCATAAAGTAAAGACCAGGTTCCACCTTGTTTGCTTATATACCAAAACCACTGACATGCTGTTTGTATGAATTGCAATCATCCCTAGAGGGAGAATGTCCTGAAAAGGGTTGCAACATTAGAAGGACTGCTCTTCTCTAGGACATAGCTATGCAGATTGGTCTCATGCTGGGACTGCTGCCTTGGACCATTTTCCTGCTGCCACCCAAAGGGTCACATCCATGGTCAGTGTGGCCATTGGAGGGGAAGAAAAGCAGACTGCATCCACCACTGGAGATGTCTTCTACAAATCTGAGTTTGTCGGATAAGAGCAGATAGGGTGATATAAAATACACTGCGGAACAGGTGGGATCCATTGTAGAACTTGCATAAAATATCTTACTAAGGGAACTAGGATGATGGCCACTGACATAGGGCAAGGCTTTGAGAACTAGATGTGCAGAAGGAGATGTAAGAGGCAATAAGTCCTTGACTTGCTGTTTCAAAGAAGTTATCCAGTGCAGAGGAAGCAAAGCTACTTAGGTGGAAGTGTTCAGTTGAAATCCTATGAACTCTAGATTCTACACAGGAATTATAGGTTCATAGGTTCATAGGTGTGTACTAGGCTAATGGCCCTGGAGCCTTTACAAGCCTACCCATAGAAGTGCCCTAGCATTGTGCTGCCAGACATTAGTTCCCAGTGCCTCTATCAAGTAAAGCCACTGTAGTGATCCCCGGGGTAAACATTCTATTTCCCATCCACTCATCAAGATTTCTCTTGAAGTGGGCCAGTGAGGTGCTCTGCTTGATATGTATGGAAGTCTATTCCAGAGCATGGGCAATCTCTGGGTTGTAGACCTGTCCCTCAACATGTTCTGTTGATTGTTGTAATAAGGTTGAGGTCTCTGGAGAGTGTGTTGTGGAGGGATTGGGATTTCTTTAGATGTAGCATTTCTAATAGAGCTGGGTCAGACATGGCTTTGTAAGTCAAAGTGGAGATCACCTCTTAGTAGACAATATGAGTATTCTGGGCCTTAAACACTTGTCCTATATGGACAGATTATAAAAATTCCAACTGCTCTCTGTCTCATATCACCTACTTAGAGGCGGGCTCTGCTTGACACAAAGCCATGTCTGATCCAGCTCTATTAGGAATGCTACATCTAAAGAATTCCCAATCCTCCACACCATGCTCAGAGACCTCAACCTCATTACCACAATCAACAGAACATGCTGGAGGATAGGTTCATAACAGATACTGCTCATGCTATGGAATGAACTTTCATACATGCCAAACAGGCACCTCACTGGCCCTCTTCAGAAATCTTGATGAGTGAATGAAACAGAAAAATTCACCTGGGGATCACTCCAGTGGCTCTACTCAACAGACACACTGGGAACTAAGGTTGGGTGGCACAATGCCAGGGTAAGCTCTATAGGCTAGGTTGTAAAGGTTCCAGGGCCATTAGCCTACCTATGAACCTATGAAAAATGGGAGGACAGCTCTCCACAATGGATGAAGTTAGCCTGTGGGGTGCCATCCCAGATCTCCCATTTATACATCTTTGGCTCTTCTTTTCAGATACACAGATTGGTAACAACAGCCTCCATCTCACTAAGTCTCCTAATGGCTGCCTTCTGGGTAGCACTCTTTCTCTCTCCCCTTCTTAGACACAATAGTTCACCAGAAAGGGTTAGGCATAATCTGTACCTTGGGCTAAAATGATGATTTGGTCTTTAGTAATAAGAAATGTAGCATAGTAACGTTTGGAAAGTAGGCAGCCCCTGTCATCTAGTATATTGACAGAAAACAACACAGGATATTTATTTATTTATTTATTTATTTATTTATTGCATTTCTTTACCGGGAAAGTCCACTGGGCCTAAAGAGCCCATTTCGGTGGAGGCCTGGGGAGAAAAGCTCCGACAAGCACATATTTGCAGAAAAAAAAATTAACATTAATTGGTACAGAAGTAGAAACTGTGTTACACATAGTGGTTACAGTAATATATACAGAATATATACATAAGTCAGGAATTTAGTTTGTTTGATTACAGTAACATATACAGAATATATACATGAAAGCAGGAATTTAGTTGGCTGCCAGATGAATTCAGAGTGGTAAAAACAGAGATAAATTAATCAGCATTATTGTGCCAGTATCAACAAGTGATAAAAGAAAAAAAATAATAAATATAGAGAAAGTATCATCAGTCACTAGTAGTAAAAAATATAGGAATTTAGTTGTAATATAAGGAGAAGGAAGAGGTTAGGTTATAGAGCAGGTATATAGCCAGGATGAATTGAGATGATTTTTCAGTATTTGTTTGAAGGTGGTGGTGCTGCCTGTGTTTCTTATAGAAGGTGGAAGTGAGCTCCATAGTTTGGCGATGATGAAGGCATAGAGCAGTTGACCAGCCAGTAAGGTGGGCTTTTCTACTTTTAGAAAAAGATGATTTTCAGATCTTAGTTGCCTGCTGGGTTGGTATTTGGCAAGTAGAGTTGAGGGAGCAGGACAGTCTGTGGGTCTGTAGATTATTTTGTGTGCTGTAGTTAGCTGGGTGAATGAAATATGGTGGGGGAGTTCCAACCAGCCTAATTGCTTAAGTGAGTTACAATGGTGGGATGAGAATTTGGCCTTGGTGGCAAATTTGGCTATTCTTTTGTAACACATATCAAATTTGGATTTTGTAGAATTTTGGATATTAGTGAGGAGAGGGGCACCATAAAGGAGAGAGGGTAATGAAAATGTAGTTGAAAAGGTTTGTCGAGTAGAGAGACTAAGAAAGTGTTGGTCCCTGTAGAGCATACCGAGCTTTTGGTGAGTTTTTTATGTTATTGTTTATCTATAGGTCAAAGTTTAGGTTTTCATCTGTAATAATGCCTAGTAATTTAGTGTGTGGGACAACTTCTATAGTGGTTTTGTCTTGGGCTTGTATACTGAAGAGTTTTTTATCTAGGGGACTGGTTTTCTTAGGAGAAAAAATTACTAGTTTAGTTTTTTTTTTTTGGATTTAGGGCAAGGTGATTGTTAAGCATCCAAGATTCAGTAGAGGTGAAGGCATTCTGGGAGATCTGCTGGAGTTCAGAGCTGGAATTTGCAGTGCATATTATTGTAGAGTAATCAGCATACTGGATTACTGAGCATTGTGGGACAGTGGTGTGAAAGTTGTTAATAAAGATGCTAAATAAGGGAGGACCAAGTATGGAGCCTTGGGGTACCCCCGTGGAAGTATTGAGGAAGGGAGAGTAACACTTTTGCCATTTGGTGGGTTGCTGCCTATTGGAGAGATAGCTATTAAACCATTGTAGGGTAGGTGGGGAAATGTGGAGGGTAGATAGTTTAGAGAGGAGGTTAGTGTGGGAAATGGTATTGAAAGCTTTGGAGAGGTCGAGGAAAAGAGAAGCGATTATTTTACCAGAATCCTGTGCCCTGTTGCCCTGTATCAAGGAAGAGAAGAGGGCTGTAGTGGTGCTGTGTCCTGGTCTGACACCGTGCTGAGTGGGTGACAGAATCTGATTTTCATTCGGGTGGTTGAGGAGTTGGGCATGGATGCATTTTCCAGTATTTTAGAGAGGGGTGAAAGAATAGCTTGGTTGAAAGTTTGTGGTGTCTGTGTTGGGTGCCACCGTTGTGTAAGGGAGAATGAATGCTTTTTTCCAGATGTCTGGGACAAGGGACTCTTTAATTGATCTGTTAATGAGTATGCTGATGGGATAAGCTATAGAGTTTGCAGCTAGCTGCAGGAAGTATGGGAGTAGATTGTCAGGGGCTAAAGTACAGGGTTTAAGCTTAAGTAAAAGTTTTTTTATTGTGGCAATGTGTACAGGGGAGAATTTTAGGTTAGAGTTGTGTGTAGGATTGTTTTCTGGGATGGTTATTATTATATCATGGATATTCTGTTATTAATTGTCTAGCTATAGCTATAAATAGGAATGCCAAACTTTTTTTTTTTTAAATGTCAAACATTTTTTTAATTATCATATATGACATAGGCCATGTTACATTTATATACATGACAATAAAACCATAGCAACACAATCTCATTTGCAAACATTATACATTCCTTACCGTGCCAATACAACCGTAGCTGTAGACATTATGTATCACTTTTAATATACCCAGTCATTGTCAGTTAACCATTTCATAGCTCATTCAAATCCTGCCTTCTTTTAAATCTCACTCCTCCCTGTATGTATTGTTCCCACGTTTCCCATTTTTTCCTATGTAATTTGCTCTTACCCTTTTCTAAAGATCCCAGTTCCAGTTGTTGTATCTCTCTTACTATATTCACTATTTCTAATACAGTTGGTTTAGACTTTGAATTCTATTTTCCAGTTATTGATTTTTTTGGCAGCCATCATAATTAGACTTAGCAAGGCTGATAAGGATGTCAGCCTTAGCTAAAATATTACAACAGTGGTAAGGAACATCTTCATTGTGATACTCAGGGGAGTTATTAGCCACGTCACTGAGGTCATTGTTATACTGCAGACCTTACCCATTTTGCCAGTCACAGAGTACAATGATGCCTTCTATACAGTCTCTTGACCAAGCACCAGACACAGCTAGAATGGTTTCAAAGGTTCTTCACAGTTGGCTTTGGTAAAGTGAGTTAATACATTCACATCCATAGCATTGTCTGTGCTCTGACATGCACAGATGGATTTGGCAATCTGAGTTAATGTATTCACATCCACAGCACTGTCTGTGCTCTGACATGCACAGCCTCTATAACACAATTTATGCAGTTATTAATATACTGCTCCAGCAGTGTTATGGAGTATTTCAAAAGCTGGCCAGTTTGATCATTGATTAATAAATTCTGGCACTGTGTTTGCAGCATTAGGTAGCATGATTAAGTTACTTAAAATAAAAAACAGATCTTTAGAATGAGCAAGTAAAATAAAATGCTACTTTGCTTGTCCAGTTTAATGATTTTATTTGACATTAAGTTTTTTATTCCTTTCTTACCTCCACATAATTAGTGCAAGTGTTGGTGAGCAAGAATAAGCTAAAAAGACAGACTTGGAAAGCTATTCCTCTTCCTGGTATCACACCACTTGTAAGGAAGGTGGCGGTGGGATGACTTGTTTCCAGGACAAAAAAAGAGCCTTGGCTCTTCAGAGGTGTACTGATGGGCAGCTCAATACTGGCACAAAGGCAATCAGACGTAAAACATCCATTAGCCATAGTAGCAGGCATGACCAATTATCACTCATCTCTCTCGTGCCTTTGGAACAAACTGCTGTACCAGTTGCATTACACATTAAAATGGAAGGTAATGAATACATGGCTACACATACATTTGAATACATGGGTACACATACATTTTAAAGGACAACAATCATTAAGCTTCTTGAAAGCCATTACGCTGCAAGACATCTGTTAGTGAATGTATGAAATAGTCTCCCTAAACGTGTTAAACAGAGTAGGGCACCGCTTCACTTGGCACGTCTCGGACTCAGTCTGGGAGCACTGTTTGGATAAGTGGCTCTGAGAAAGTCATGCTTATCTTTTTTTTTCTTTCCTTTATGAATGTATTGTCTTTTCTCATCTAATAAAACATTATTTTTTATTTCTATACCAGTTACAGAATAAAAACACTGCTGTGTTCAATTTTGTTATATCAATTGTTATTAAGGCAATGTTATATATTAGTTATTCCGTGATCAGAATTTCAGTGTTATAAATGTAAGTATTGCAACTGGTTAACAGTTACTCAGTTTCCTACTCTACTTAAATATTTCAAGACAGGGCAATATAGATGTGAATCCATATTAAATGTATAATCCAAACAGTGTGCCAAATAAATATTTGATAATGTATTAATCTTTCTCTCTCTCATTTTTTGTAAGGTCTTTAATATGACGGCATATCTGGCCAGTGACCGACAAGACCTAATCAATGGCATAGCAGAATTTCTGGACGCCAGTATAGTCATCCCACCTACTGTTATACAGAATGAAGAGCTGATCAAATCCCTTGTGCCCTTTCAGGAAGAGCTTCTGAGGAAGCGATACAGGCTGCCCGAAAGCAGGTCTGCAGTCCTCGTTCATAAATTGCAAGGTATGTTTGCCACGGCTTCACGGTTGTTCTAATGCTCAAAGATAATGGTGGCAATTATTCAAACACCACATAAGGATGGTGATAGAAGGTGAGATGTACTTACTGGCAGCACAGAATGAAAAGTGTTCTTGTCATGAAAATTTAAGTTATTGGTTATGGCTATGGCCTCCATAAAGATTTTGAAAGTAGTGTGGCCTAACATATAGATAAGGGTGAAGTTTTTTTAATGCAGTGCCAGTAAACGCATTGTTCATTCCTTCCAAAAGGATTACTGCTTGTTTAGAAGAGTACTTTTATTTCAAACTGGATTGGCCTCCTTAGTAGTACACTAGTAGAGAGAAATCTACAGGAAACAAGACAAATGGCTACCAAAGAGGCTTTGTTTGTTTCTTTTTAAATAAATAGTTATCACATTCTCAATAGTTAAAAACAGCAAACAGGACAATTTTTATTGGACAATAACACATTTTTTACAATAGCGACATATATTTAAATAATCACAGACAAAAATAAAACAAGTCACTCAAAATGAGAATATCTCGCATTAGGAATGTTTAAACATATGAACATTCTTCAAATTGTCTGCAGATATCTGGCATTTGTATCTCTTTTTTTTTTTCACATAAAGTATCATGGCTGAAAATGGATTTGTGACCTGATCATTTACATAGTTGACGAGGAAAATAACTAGCTAAATAAATAAACTTATGCACAAGCATTAAAATATCTAAAATACTGCGTTTATTAAATTCAGATTCAGACTGCGCAGTATGTAGACCGAATAGTGTTATTGTTTCTTCTAGCTTTTATCTTAACTGCCCTGCATGCAATACATGAAATGCATATAATTATTAGCTTTGCAGATCCTATAGATACATTGGAGAGTAGAGCAAAAACTTATAAAATATGAAGACTGGAAGGAACAGGAATGGCTAACAGAGCAAAAGGAGGGGAAGACAAAACCATCCCAATAATAGGATATTTGAGCAAGGCCTACCTATGCAATATGGCACAAGTAAATACTTTATACATTTGTAGATTTTAGTCATTGCAAGACAGAAATCTCGCATCCCTAAAAAGTATCAACTTTGCAATTGATCATATTATGTTTCAAAGTGAGGGGCAGTTCTTTGTGCACGGGTGAGGTAAACTGTGTTAAAATGTTAGTCTGAATGCTACTGCAAACTGCTTTTCTCACCTGGAATAACATTTCAAACAGTTTTCCGCAGCTCATGTGTCTCAAATACAAATACAGCTGTACAGCTGATTTCAGTTTCAATGTCAAGTTTTCCATTGCTCAGTCTTCTGTCTGAAATACAGGAAATGTTATGCAATTGCTCAGTGTAAAATACTTTGTAAATACTCAGTGGAGACAGAGCCGCAATAAATGTGTGCCTTACTTCTTCAGTCCTTGCAGTGGACCCTCCTGCCTCTCTATGTGTGGAGATATGTACGTACCTTTAATTTATATACACTACATTTCAGACCCCTTTACTTTTTAACCTAGAATAAATAAACAGAAATGAATATTAGCAGCATTACCCTTACTTATAAGTGTGTTGTTTGTTATACAATTTCCAGATAATAAAGCTTATTACCTTTGGTTACCATTATAGGCTTTAAATCAATGTCCTTAAATACCAGGTGTGATCACGCTAAAATATAATTTGTTTCCCCAACATAATAAAATACAGTATAGATGTCCTGCATTGGAGTGATTCTTATCATTCTTAGCAATAATTTTGATTGTCTTTGCATTAGCAATTGTAAACTTCTTTTGTTTAAGCAAGCATTCCCCCATTCAATGGACTCACACATCAAGATCTCTGTCATTCTCCTGAATTCGTTACAATAACATGATCTCTTCTGTGATGTGAGAAGGCCCTTTGGTGGTGTCTTCTGCTTGGATGTTCCTGCAGCAGCATTTTGAATGCTCAGTTGTTAAGAAACAAATAAGATATTCTATCCCTCTCTGGTCAAAGATCTGGTCTATTACCTTAGATCTCTTGTGATTGCAGAACCAGTCAGTCATTTTTCTCTGGAAATGTGTCGCATATCCTTTTTCAGTTAATGGTCAGGTCTTGGTTTAAGGCTTCAAGAATTTCATCTGTTTATTTAATTGTTAACTGGGTAAGCCCTGTAGACACAAGTGCACTTTCAGTGCTAACCCAAGAGCACTGTCTGGCTAAGTGACTTGCTCAGAGACACACAATATGCAAATGGAAGCTGATGAAATCAAACCCTGGAGTACATGAAGCAGTTTTTAACTTTAATCCTGTGCTGACATATATTAATCCACTGTCTTAGTAGTTAGCATCCTCACTAATATTTGGGTGTCAACAGGCCTGTTTCAAGATATTGTAATGTAGCATTGTCCTTTCATCAATTGGAGCAGGACTACCTAATTTTTTTATACTTCTTAAATGGCTTACTTGTATTCTCTGTATACCAAGTCCCATAGTAAAAGCATATATCTGAGGGCTAATCCTTGAAACAGCCTGGCTTAACTCACATTTGCTAGTTCAGTAGTCTCTGCTCAATACCTGCTGTTTTTTTATAACATTTCTCAAAAGTCTTCCATTTATATGTCAACATTATATTTTGTGCATTTGTCTGCATTATCTGGTTTACATAACTATAATGTAGACAGTAAGAGCTCTGTTAGTGTAAAATGATGTACTGCAGTAAGTTTAAAGAAAATTATCACTATTGTATTGCAGAGACTCATCAGTGGAGCCCATTGCAGTAAGCCTACACATTTTTTAATATATTTTTCCCCTGTGTCTGTCAAAGATAATCTGCCAATTTATCCTGGATACATTCATTGAGAGCAAGATGGAGAGGTTGTCATCTAGGCAGCCATGAAGTGAGTTAATTCCCTCATTCTACACCGCTGGTGAAGAGAAGGACATTTCTAATTTTGTCTGTAATCCCATCCCACATGGATGTGACATGCACACTGCTGAGGGTGCACAGTACTGGGCAGTGATGTATACATGCTTGCACTCATTTGCTGCAGTGCGTTTCACTGCTTAGTGCCTTCCTTCATGTCACGAGCTATACTGTTGCTGTACTTGACCTATGATACTACTAGAGGCCAGATTAATTATCAGCTCAATCTACTTCTCTCTCCAAGGTAGGAGGTAGGCAAGCTGTTGATATCTACTTATTCCCATCTCCCAACATTGGTTTCTCAAGCACCCAGAACGTGACTCGGTCTCAGTTCACCTGAGCCATAGTTAGGGTTTAATCCTTTATGCCAAGCAGCTTACTTTCAATGAGTTCACTTTTGACTGGCTAGTGAAATGCAGACTTAAAATGATTGATGACACTTTGCCTCAGAAATATTTTGAATTATTTGGATACAATTTGTGAATATCTTTAAAAATTAGGGACAAAAATCATTTTGGCTCCTCTCATAAGACTGAATCCACCTCTAAAAAGAAGCCTGTTAGTAGTTACTAGTGGTGTCCCACATGGCCCAATACTGAGAATGCTCTTGTTTGAAATATACTTCTCTGAAGTAAAGACAAATGTACTGAGACTTTATCTGATGAAATCCTCTGATTGCTGAAAGCTGGGTGCAATGAATGAGTCCCCCAAAGATATAGATATACTCCAGGAGGGTCTGACAGACAAATAACTGGTGCCAGACCCATGGCCTAAAACTCAGTGGAAAAACATTTATAGTTATACCCTTTAGGAAGATGGCCATCAATGGAAATTACAGCACTGATAACACTCCCATAAGAGTAGACACAGAGGTAAGAGACTTGGAAACTCAGGATGACAGTAACTTGAACTTTGATCATCATGTGCCCATGATGGTGAGAAAATAATTTTATTTGGTACAACTTATAAGTAAGGGCATGGCATCCAAATCTAAGGAAATCATAGTCCAGCTACACTCAGCCCCATTGGATAAATAATCAATATATCAATAATAATCATTTTTGGCATTTACTTCTCAGAAGTTGAGGCCAATGTCAGTGGTCTCTGGCTGACTAAATTTGCAGATGACTGGAAGTTAGGAGCTGTCATTGAGTCTCACACTGACACAAATGTTCTCCAGGAGGGGTTGACACAGTCAAACAACTGGTGTCAGAACCATGGACTAAAACTAAATGCCAAGAAATGCATAATCGTATCCTTTGGGAAGTCATTCATCCCTGGTAACTATCATATTGACAACACACCCTTTACAGTTGACCCAGTAGTCAGGGACCTAGGGACACAAATAGTAATCTAGTCTTTGACCATCATGTGGTGAGGAAATCATTCTATGTTGCGCAACTTATAAACAAACGTCTGGCATCTAAGTCCAAGAAAGTTATTGTTCCACTGTACTCAGCAGTAATCAGACCTATCATTGAGTACGGTGCCCCCTTTGGTATGTACCTAACCAGGCATATCCAACAATTGGAACATCCACAGAGGTTCCTCACTAAAAAATACAGGGTGTAAGCAAAATGTCCTGTGCAGACCGCCTCAAGGCCCTATCCCTGTATTCTGTTGCCTACAGACTTTTGAGGTGAGATCTATGCCTGGCATACAGGGTATTGTCAGACTCCACTCTGATGGACCTTCTGCATATCTACAAAACAAACAGCACCAGAATTACCCATTCTAAAGACTTAAACCTCATCTGTGATATAAATAGGACCTGTTGAACAGATAGGTAAGTATCCCAGAGACTACCGCGTCTATGGAGCAGGCTCCCCATCGATGTGAAGCAGAGCTCCTCCCTAACCCAATTCAAGTGCAACTTTGACAATTGGACAGGAAATCAGAAATTAATCCCTGGTTTGGCACCTCCGTCTCTAATGGACACAGGTACCCTGTAAATGGTTCATCTCCCAAGCCCATACTTACACTTATAGGTTCATAGGTATGTACTAGGCTAATGGCCCTGGAACCTTTACAAGCCTAGCCCATAGAAGTGCCATGGCATCGTGCCACCCAACGTTAGTTCCCAGTGCCTCTATCAAGTAGAACCACTGCAGTGATCCCCAGGGTGAACTTTCTATTTCCCATCCACTCATCAAGATTTATCTTGAAGAGGCCAGTGAGGTGCTCTGCTACACATGCATGGGAAGTCTATTCCATAGCATGGGCAGTTTCTGGGTTATGAACCTGTCCCTCCAGCATGTTCTGTTGATTGTGGTAATGAGGTTGAGGTCTCTGGAGCATGTGGTGTGGAGGGATTTGGATTTCTTTAGGTGTAGCATTTCTAACAGAGCTGGGTGACACATGGGTTTCTAAGTCAAGCAGAGATCGCATCTTAGTAGATGATATGAGACACAAAATAGCTGGGTTTTTTGAGTCTGTCCATGTAGGACATGTGTTTAAGGCTTTGGATCCTCTTCGTGAGGTACTTTTTGGCCTTTCCAGCTTAATCAAGGGTATCAGAACTTGTCAGAGATTTGGGATACATGGCTTCCAAAAAGGCCCTTGTGGTCATTAGCCTAGTAGACATCTATGAACCTATGAACCTATGAGTTGTGGGAGTGAGGGAGCAAGCCCCTACATGAGAAATGCAGACATCGTGCTTCCTTGCAAAGTTGCTTACATTGGAATTATTTGCAAAAGCTAACTACTTTGATTTTATACCTGTGATGTTTTGAATTCTGACAATATAACCTATATGTTGCTTCATTGGCTACTATGAATATGTGCATCTATGTAAATCTATCTGTGTAACAGAACAGGGTAGTGCATCTGTGAATGTAGAATTTATATTTAGGGGTTGTAGGGGAACAGAACACAAGGGGGATTCAGAGAACATGACTCCCTGAAAAAAGCACTGTTTATTCATGTTCATTTGGTGTATTGTGCTTCACATTTTGTATTTGTCTTCTATTTCAGCATTATTTCTGGCTTTTTTCAGTTTCAATCTTTTGCAGCTTTCAGGATTTTGGGTTTGGTCTTAGATCTGCAGTTATTTAGGATGCAGTCAAATGATAGGGAGCTCAGAAGGGCTGGATGGGAACCTGTGAAACTCTGACTGACTCTTACTCTGCAATTACTTGCACATACTAATATCTGTCAGTTTATTCAACAATAGCGGCATCCTTTCTCAACTCTCTGTTCTACAATCAGCAGTTGCTTAGTTGTGGGTTCTGAGCTGGGAAGGGGGATGCGGCACAGTATGCAGAGACACCACGATGCTTTCTCTGTCAACATGTCACAACCCTGTTATTATAATTGCTCAGCCTATTAAGTTACACCTCACACTTTTTTGTCTGGCCTGAGATTTAGACATACATGTTTCAGTGTGCTAGTCAGAACATGAGTGCAACAAATTGGAGTACATTATTTATTTTATTTATTTAATTTGATGACCGTAGAAGTCCACTCGGTTAAGAAGAGCCCATTTTCAGTGGAGGCCTGGGGAGAAAAGCTCCACAATAATTGCAAGTTACATTTCACATGTTACAAAAGGACATAGTTCATACAGCTGATTAAACATTTACAGATAAGCTCCATGATATTTGCAATTAGCTTGTCACAGTGTTACAAAATGAAAGACATAGTTCAATACAGATATTTCAACATTTACATAAAGTGAATATTATTATAAACTCAATTGTAGGTTTAACATTTCAAAATGTATAGCTACTAGCCATTAGTAGGTTAGGAGAATATTATGCATGGAGAGGGAAATAGTATATTTGTGATTGCAGAGTATAGTACAATAGATAATGGAGAGAAAATTAGTTTTTGGTAGGGGCAGGATTGTTTTGGGTGTGATGAAGTAATATTAGAGGTAGTTGGATGAGTCAGTGCAAGGTGGATTGAGGGGAGAGAGAGGGGTTTATGCTGGAGCGTGGCAAGGGCAGTCCCATTTGGAAGAAAGATGAGAGAGCAGCTGAGATTTGAAATCTGTATGGTCAGCTAGGTTGTGTAGCCGTATGGGGAGAGAGTTCTACTGTTTAGCTAAGGAGCGGGACAGCAGTAGATGGTCAGAAGGTCATGCAGGTTTATGGACCTGAAGGAGATTTTGTTTTTTGGATCTGAGTGAGCGGTTGGGAATGTAAGGTTTTAAGGAAGTAGCGAGAGCTGGACAGTTGGCAGGTTTAAAGTTGAGCTTGTGGGCAATGGTGAGTTGTAGGTAACAGAGGTAGCTGGGTAGTTCAAGCCAGTTGAGAGTGAGGAAGGAGTGGCAGTGGTGGGATGAATTTTTTGAATTGGTTGCAAATTTGGAGATCTTGTGGTGGCAGAATTCAAGTTTGGACCAAAGGCCAAGATGGGGATTGGTGAAAAGAGGGGCACCATACATAAGGGAGGGGAGTAGGAAGGTGGATGCGAGGGTTTGACGGGCAGAGGGGCTTAGGAAGTTGTTGTGCCTGTAGAGGAGACCTAACTTTTGGTGGGTTTTCTTGATTGTAGAGCGGATGTGGGTGTCAGAGTTTAGTTCTTCATCAATAATAATGCCAAGAAGCTTGGTGTTGGGAGCGATTTCAAGGAGGTTGTTGTTTTGGCTCTGTATAGTGAATGTGGATTTCTCAATGGAGTTTTTAGTAGGGGGAAAAAAACGTTACTTTGGTTTTATTTGCATTTAGTGCCAGATGGTTAGACTGCAACCAGGTTTCTGTTTTGGAGAAGGCTAGCTGGGTTTTTGCTAGGAGCTTGGAAGGGGAGAAGGCTGAGCAGATGATTGTTGAGTTATCTGCATATTGGATGATAGATGAGTCTGGGATGGATTGATGAAAGCTGTTAATGAATAGGTTGAAGAGAAGAGGGCCAAGAACAGATCCTTGTGGGACACCTGTGGGTGTGGGAAGGAAGGGGAAGGTTGAAGTTTTCCATTGGACAGCTTGTTGGTGGTTGGGCAAGTAGCTGGAAAACCAGGCAATGGTGGTGGGAGAAAGGTGTAGGGTGGAGAGTTGGGATATAAGTAGGGTGTGTGAGATGGTGTCAAAGGCCTTTGACAGAGCTAAGAATAGTGTGGATACGAACTTGCCTGAGTTGCATTCGAGGTTTATGGTTTCAAGAAAGGAAAGAAGGGCAGTCATGGTGCTGTGGCCAGGGTGGAAGCCATGTTGGGTAGGGGAGAGGAGATTGTTTAGTGTTAGGTGTGCCATGAGTTGTGCTTGTATTGTTTTCTCTAGTATTTTAGAAAGAGGGAAAAGGATGGAAATAGGCCTGAAGTTGGTGGTATCAGTATTTTTGTCACCTTTTTGGAGGGGGATGATGTAAGCATGGCACCAGATAGAAGGGACATATGATTTTTGTATGGCTTTATTTATAAGAATAGAGATGGGATAGGCAATGCTGTCTGCAGATTGTTTGAGGAAGGTGGGTGGAAGGTTGTCGGGTGCATTGCGATAGGGTTTGAGTTTGCTTGTGGGGATTGGCTTGAGGCTGACGGATGTGGAGGAAGGTTGATGATTGGGGTGGTGGTTGGGGCAGGAGGTGGTGGTGGTGGATGAGGGGGATGGGAAGGAGGCTGATAGTTTAGCTATGCAGTCTATAAAGAATGAGTTGAACTAGCTGGCTTCTTCAAGGTTGGAGAGGTTGGGGTCTGGGCAGGGGGTTTCTTTGTTGCCAGGATGCAGCATGGATGAGATGGAGTCCCAGAATTTTTTGGATTTGTTGAGTGCAAGGACTGGAGTTTGGGGTGGTGGGCTTTGCGGTCATTAATTATTAGTTTTTTTGCGAAGTTTCATAGTTGCTTACTCTAGGAGGGTGCTAAGGTTTTTATGTTTTTGATATTGTTTCCATTTTTTGTCCCTTTGGTGTAAGGTTAGTTTAGTATCTTTTGATAACCATGGGCAGGGATTGGTTTTGATGCGTTTGATTCATGTGAGGGCTTGCTGATTGAGAAGGGTTAGGAATGAATGGTTAAAGTAGGAAACATCATCATCTAGAGGAAGAGTTTTTAGAGGGGACCAGTCAGTATGCTTTAAGCATTCGGAGAAAGTTAGAGAGTTGAAAGAGGAGAGGTTGCGGGTTTGGATATAGTCGTGTTGTTTATGCAGTGGAGATGGGAGATGGTTGGTGAAGGCTGGTAGGTGATCGCTGAGAGAATCAGGTAATGTTCCAGCTTTGGTGATAAAGTTTGGGTGAGTTGTTAGGATCCAGTCAATGATGGTATCAGAGGTCTGGTTGGAAATTGTATTAGTTGGGAGAGGTTGTATAGGTTGATTGTGTGGGATGGGGCTTCAGAGTTAATAGTATTTCAGTTGATGTTGGTATCACCGAGTATATAGGTTTCATTTTTATATTGGAGGAGAACCAGGAAAGGATGTTTTCAAGAGATTTGATATTATCACCAGGGGGAATATAGAGGGCAGTGACACATATGGACTTGTGGTTGTTTATTTTTAGTAAACCTATTATAATTTCAGCATTGGCAAAGGTTGGTATTTTATTGGAGTAGGGAGTTATAGTATGGGAGGTGGGGTAGATTATTGCTATTCCACCTCCTTTTTTGTGGGCTCTGTCATTGTGAATGATTTGGAAACCTGGTGGTAGGATTTTGCTATCTTTTATATAGGTTTTCAGACAGGTTTCAGAAACGGCAGTAATGTCGAAGTGGTTATGGGAGAGCCAGGCATGGAGGTTAGGGATTTTGTTTTTTAGGCTTTGTGCATTAAGTGTTGTAAGGTGAATGGACTTTGAGTTTGTGGGTTGAGTGGAGGGTTTAGTGAGATTGATGTTAGGGATAGGTCTGGGGTTGGGGTGGATGTCACCAACTAGTGAGAGAGAGATGTGGTGGAGTAGAAGAGTAACGCAATGTGTTGGACAAAGGTAGCTTGGGTTGTGTGAGGGTAGTTATTTTCTGGTACCACATTTAAGAGGGGAGTACAGGGGGTTGGGTTGGGAGCAGTTTTGGTTTGAAAAAATAGATTGGGTTAGAGGTAAAGAGTTCATTAGAGATGGATGAGTAGGATGAGAAGTGAGGTCAGTGGTAAGATGTAGTGAAGTGTGTGTGAGAGTTATGACAAGGGTTGGGAAAAAGTGTGAGATAGGTAAGAAAACAGAGAGAGATTAGTAGGGCAAATGGGGTTATAGGTAGAGATGTTATGTAGAGCATTGTAGAGGGGTGGATGTTTGGGGTGATGTAGATCTACAGGTGGGTGGGGTTTGGCTTAGGTGTATTGTAATTGTAGAGTTGTTGGGTAGGGAAGAGTTAGGGGATGTATAAAAGTACAGGTAGTGGGGGTGGGTGAGATTTGGGGGCAGGGTAGGGGAGCGGGGTGAGCCCAAAGGGTGAACAGAGCGGGTTACACCTTCTGGGAGGAGCAGCAGTCACCAAACAGAAAACAATCAGTGAGAAGGTTAGCAACTACAGAAATAGGGCAGCCTATCATTTTAGTTTGAATGTTACCTTTCTGTTTGTTTTTATTATTTATGTACCAATGGGGAACTGCAGTTCACTGAGAAGTAGGAAAATAATGTACTTATGCCAGGGGTTTTAGAAAGGGACATGCAGTAAATTATGACTCAATAGAGTACTAATTAAAAAAGAATGGAATATGGTATAAGTGAGTACACTACTGGGGATTCCAAGGGCAGAAAGACTAAGTCAAAAGATGGTGCCTTTCTATATCAGGTTTTTGATTCAATATGCAAGCACAATCATAAGTATAAATGGTACTTACAGTTGTGCACACTACTGAGGGATGCCCATGGGGCAGACAGAAACAGAGTGTAGTCAGGCAGATGTTTTTAGTATTTAAAGATGGTGCCACAGCTCAGGGAGGAATAAGTAAACTCTCAAGAGGAAGAGGGATGGAATAGACAGGATTGACAGGGCTTTCATAGATTCATAGATTAGTACTAGGCTAACTGCCCTTGTGAGCCATTTTAAGCCTAGCCAATTATCCCCTGTGAGATTCAAACCCTGTAGCTTGTGTTTGCAAGGCAAACACCTTAACCATTAGGCCACCCTCCCAACCCTTTTTTAAGATGAACCTCTGTTGTGGTAAACCCTGGGACAGTTCCATTTCAAGCCTAGCCAATTACCCCATGTGAGAATCAAACCCTGCACCTTGTGTCTGTAAGGTAAACACCTTAACCATTATGCCAAGAAGCTTACAATAAGATTATGTTAGGAGACCGAGAAAATAGGGGGGGGGGGGCTAAAAGCCAGGGTTTGGAGAAGCGGTGAGAAAACAGGTTTTACAGGGCTTTGAAACTTACACTAAAATTATGTTAGAAGAACAAGAAAAGGGTGGGGGGTTATGGACCAGGACTTGGAGAAAGCTGTGAGAAGAGCAAAACAATCAACCAGCTAGCCCAGGTCAGCACCTAAAGGTGTCTGTTTATCTGTGTGAATTCAAAAGCAGATTTAGTAGAGCATCAGGGAAGTAGAATATAAAATAAATGTAAAGCTTTGGGAAACTGTATAAATTTGTTACAATAAATGGGAGAATAAAATCTAAGAATATAAAAGAAATGTGATATACAAGATACAAATATAAGAATATAAAATAAATGCAAAGCTTTGGAAAAATGTATATATTTGTTACAGTAAATGGTAGGAAAAAGGGGGGTCCAGTAGTGTGCACAGCAGAAGTATCAGTAGGAGTATCACAGAGAGATTATAATAGACCTACACTGCTCACAGTCTGTTGATAAAAGCAGAACTTGCAGTGGCTTTTACTGGTTTGTACAGGGTACAAGCTTTGTACATTTGTACATTAAGAAGCAACGATTATGTAAAATTAAGAACCATCTGAAGAAGTTTTGGTGCATCTGATGAACATCTTTAAGAGTGAGTGTGGCATGAAACAGGCACTAACAAAGAGACGTTCATGCACTTAGTTTAGATTTTTATTTTCATTTTTTTAGTAATTTTTTTGGCAGCCAAAGGAATTAAACTTAACAAGGACTTAATATGTCTAAGCAAGTCGGATCCTGAGTCCCAGCTCAATAGAATCATTTCCTTAGTTACAGTTATTTCCTCTCTCAATATTTTTGACAGAGTACTCTGTAGGGAATTTTTTAAATCTGCCATTTTATTACACCCCATAATATAAGTTCCTGGTTGCTCTTTCTTCCCCATCACACCTCTAGCATTTGATTTCTACCTAAAGAAAAAAATCTTTGAAGTCTGGTTGGGGTATAAAATACCTACGAAAATACTTCCAAACAAAAATCCTAAACCTTCTGGACTTTGTTGCACTCCTGGGAGCCATACATATGTCTTCCCATTGTTCCCTTGTAAAGTGCTTTTCAAGTCTCACGTCCCAGTATTTTCTATCCTCCTTGATTGATTCTTCATTGTGCATTCATATGCCCCACTTATTATCCCTTTTTAACAGTAGCTTTCTTTCTAGAGTCAACCACAAACTCTACCAGAGCAGGTCTTTCCCTTAGGATTCCTCTATTCCTTTCTTTTTGCATATACTCTATTATTAATCCCTGGTAGGGAAGGCAGTTTCCAACCTTCAGTCCAAACATCTTCTTGGGCTCATCCCGTTATATTACTTTTCCCTCTCTAGTTATTTGTTCCCAATACCTTGGTTCCTTTCCAAATTTTCTCCAGTAAATTCCAGACCCCTATTGTCTATTTTCTGTACCCTACTTGCAATCATCCCTATTGGCAAATCTCCTTTCTCCATTCTTGTGTTAGCTTAATTCTTAGAATACTTTCTGCTGTTTTATCAATATAATATTCTGTATGGTTGTTATCACACTCCTTAAGGATCTGCATCCAAAATCCAACTCTTTTCTTATTTCCTGACCTTTACCCGTGATTCATCATCATCCCTTTCCCCTTTGAATTATAAGCTTCTGCATGCATTATGTATATGAGTCTAAACTGTGTAGCTCTGCAATATCCCTTCAAATCAGGTAATCCTAAACTGCGTTGTTCTATTGCAAGGATCAACTTATCCCATTTAGGTACCATTCTCTTCCCATCCCAGACTCTTTATTAATTATTGTCCATAACCTCTTCTCTGGTTGATAAAAATATACCTGACCCATGTATAAAACTAAAGGGACTAAAAATGTTTTTACTGATTGTTATCTTCCTATCCATATTCATAAGAAAAAGCCTCCAATTTCTCACTTTTGATATTATCTTTTGTTTAGTTTCTTCTCACATATCCTTAGTTGCTATAACAGAAGCCCTTTTAATCCATACTCCTAAATACATCTTATTGTGAACTCATAAATATGGGTATTGTTGAATCAATTCCTGTGTGGGTACATAATTTATGGCTATAGCTTTTGTTTTATCTTCATTAATTCTATATCCCCAAGAGACTTAAAACTGTTTCAAAATGATCCACAACACTGAAATGTCCTTTCCTGGATTTATCAGGTAGAAAATAATAACTTATTTATATTTATTTATTTATTATTTATTTATTTCAGTTTGATTACCGGGGAAGTCCACTGGGCCAAGAAGTACCCATTTTCAGTGGAGGCCCGGGGAGAAAAGCTCCAAAGGCAGTACAATCAAAGAATACAATGCATGAGATAAAATAGAAAAGAGTGTCCACACTGCAAGTATACATAGTAATAACACTGTAAATGCAATTTTACAAATAGAATGACCACACAGCAATAATACAAAGAAGAGCACCGCAAATGATAAGAAAAACACAGCAAACGTACAAAGAAGAGCACTGCAAAAGCTAAGAAAAACAACAAAAATTTTTTTTTGTACTACAAATTTGCAATATTTTCATCCTTACAGTCAGGGGAGAGTCAGATAAAACCATTTAGCAAGAATTAGAGTGCAGAAGGTGCAGGAGTAGAGGGGCCTAGTTTAGGGAAGCCTAGAAATTAAGTAGGGTGAAAGCAAGAACATTTCTATTTTGAAGATAGGTGTAAGAAATGTTGGGTTTTGAAGTATTCTGTGTTAGGTATGGTTCTAAGAGAAGGAGGGAGAGAGTTCCATTTTCTACCTAGAGAGAAGGATAGAAGTTGCTGGCTGGCGGGATGTTTAGGTCTGTGAATGGAGATTAGATTTTAGTGTTCACATCTTAATGATCGGTTGGGGATGTAAGGTGGAAGGATGTTGGATAGAGCTGGGCATTTTTCTGGGTAGAATATTAATTTATGAGTGGTTGTAAGTTGAAGGTAGTCAAAGTGGTTAGGGAGTTCTAACCAGTTTAGAGATTGAAGGGTGAGGCAGTGGTGAGTTGAGGTTTTGGATTTAGTGGCGAATTTAGAGATTTTATTATAGCAAGCTTCAAGTTTAGAGGAGAGGGAGGCGGACAGATTAGTTAGAAGAGGGGCACCATAAAGTAGAGAGGGAAGGAGGTAGGAGGTAGTTAAGATATGCCTAGAGGATTTAGAAAGAAATAGATTATTCCTGTAGAGCATACCTAACTTTTGGTGTTTTTTTTTTATGTTTTGTTGTATGTGGAGGTCGAATTTAAGGTGTTCGTCAATGGTTATGCCAAGGAATTTAGCGTAGGGTACCACTTTTATAGGGGTGTTGGTTTGGCTGAGGATGTTGAAAGTGTTTTTGTCAAAGGAGGCAGCCTTGGTACAGAGGAAAATTAGTATTTTGGATTTATTGGAGTTGAGGGAGAGATGGTTTTGGTGCATCCAGTTTTCTGTAGTGGAAAAAGCTGTTTGTGTTTTGGAGAGAAGTTCAGAAAAATTGGGGGTGGTACAGACAAAGGTAGAGTCATCAGCGTATTGGATGACTGTTGAGTCAGGGATAGCAGTGTGAAGGTTGTTTATGAAGATGTTGAAAAGTATGGGACTGAGGATGGATCCCTGAGTAACGCCGGTAGGAGTAGGTAAGAAGGAGGAGGTAGATTCCTTCCATCTGACAGCCTGAGATCTGTCAGAGAGATAACTGGAGAACCAGGAAAGAGTATTAGTGGAAAGATTAAGTTTGGAGAGGTGGCAGAGTAGGTGAGTGTGGGAGATGGTGTCAAAGGCTTTAGATAGATCTAGCAGAACAGTCGAAACAAGAAGTCCAGAATCTCGGGCTAGATTAACTGTTTCTAAGAAGGAGAGTAGGGCAGTTATGGTGCTGTGGCTGGGACGGAAACTGTGTTGGGTAGGTGTAAGTAACTGATTCACAGTTAAGTAGGGTAATAGTTGGTGGTGGACACATTTCTCTAGAATTTTAGATATTGGAGAGAGTAGGGCTATGGGGTGGAAATTAGAAATGGAGTTGTTTTTGCCTCCTTTATGAAGTGGTAGAATGTAGGCTGAACACCAGAGCTTGGGTACGTATGACTCTTGTAAGGATCGGTTAATCAGGATGCTAATTGGTAGAGCAATTCCTTCAAATGCGCATTTGAGGAAGGAGGGGGGGAATGTTGTCAGGGGCATTGGAACAAGGCTTTAGTTTGGATAAGAGCTTTTTTATAAATGTTGTGGAAACTGGTTTGAGTTGAAACATAGAATGACAGTCGTTAGAAGAGTTTAGGAAGTTGGGAGGATTGTTTGTAGGGAACGTTTTGGTTATCTTGGCTATAGAATCTGTGAAGAAAGTGTTGAAGTGAGAGCTCAGTTCCTTGGCAGTTAAACTAGGGTCAGGGCAGGGGTTGTTTCGTGACCCAGGATGGAGAAGAGAGTTAACAGATTTCCAGAATAGTTTGGGGTTGTCATTATTATTAGTCTGAAGTTTCTTGTAGTAGTTTTTTTGTCCCAGATAATTAGTTTTTTTACTTGGTTGTGGTGTTGGGTATATTGGAGCAAGGCAGAAGACTGTTTACTTTTCTGATAAAGCTTCCAGGATTTGTCTCTGAGATGCATGGTATGTTTTGTCTCTTTGGTCAGCCAAGGAGCAGAATTGGCTTTAATTCATTTGTTCCTAATGGGGGGCTAGGGAGTTAAGAGTATTTAGGAAGATGGAATTAAAATGTTCTACGGCATTGTCGAGGGAGTGAGTGTAAACTTTAATTCATTTGTTCCTTAGGGGGGGCTATGGAGTTAAGAGTATTTAGGAAGAGGGAGTTAAAACGTTCTACGGCATTGTCGAGGGAGAGAGTGTAAAGAATTTGCCAGTTGATTTGTTTGAATATGTTGGAGAAAATTGTGGGGTTGAAGTTGCTAAGGTTACGAGTTTGGATGTAATGATGTTGGGATTGTGAGGGGTTAGTTGAGTGATGAATGAAGGCAGGGAGATGGTCACTAAAGGAGTCAGGGATAGTTCCTGAAAGAGAGATTTTGCTTGGATGAGAGACTAAAATCCAATCAATGATGGATCCTGGGGGGTGGTTTTTGTTAGGTCTGGTTGTCAAATGGATTACTTGGGAGAAGTTGAAAAGGTTGATAGCTAGGGAGGGGGAAGGAGTGTTGATTTTGTTCTAATCAATGTTGACGTCTCCTAGAATAAATGTTTCATATTTTATTTCAGAAGAGGCCCAGTGGAGAATACTCTCAAGGGTAGAGATATTATCACGTGGGGAGATGTATAAGGAAATGAAGCAGATATTTTTATGTTTATTGAGTCGGAGCAGACAAGCAGTTATTTCAGTATTTTCAAAAAGAGGGGTAGGGATTTGCAGGGGAATTATGGAGAGAAGGTTAGAGTAGATTAGGGTGGAACATCCACCTTTTTTGTTAAATCGGTTACTCCTGAGGATGTTGAAACCTGGAGGTAATATTTCAGAATCAGAGATATGGGGTTTTAGCCAGGTTTCGGAGATGGCTAAGATGCCAGGTTGGTTGTGATTAATCCAAGCATGAACATGGTGAATTTTGTTGTTAAGGCTCTGGGCATTGATAGTGAAGATCTTAAGGGTGCTAGGAGAGGAATTAGGAGAAGAAGGAGAAGGAGGGAGAGGCATATTTAAAGTGGGGGAGGAGGGGGAAGGAGGGAAGGAGTTGTTTGTACTGAGGGTGGGGCCAGGGTTAGGGTGAATATCTCCAGATAAAGCTAGGAAATTATGTGAGATAACTCAATAAAGCCAACTTTTCTTGATTATCATACTAATTACATACTTGAATTTTTGAGTCCCTTATTTTTTTGCCAGGGGGGTCTAAATATAAAGCAAATAACATAATAAAGAGAAAGGAGGACATCCTTGCCTGGTTCCTCTGTTCAAACACAACTTACCAGAAAGGGCCCTCGTAACACAAACACACTTTAATTCTCCTAATTAACCTTATTATTGTATTAGGTAATGCAAATGCTTCCTTGCTGTTCTCATAAAATCAGCTTACTCTGTTTAACACTTTCTCTGCATCAAGGCCCACCTACAATACTGGTATTTTCTTACATTCTGCTTCCCTTTGGATCATCAATGTTCTAGTAATGTTGTCAAATGTTTGTCTCCCCTCCAAAAACACACTGATCTGTATCTATCAATTTTGGCAATACTTCTGCCATTATTTAAGCTAGTACAGACACAAACATAAAGTGTAAATCAACTGTATTTCAAGTACTGAATATTGTAAAAGAGATAAAGATCTGGAAGTATTATATTTAGAAAAGGGAAGGTGTAGATTATATAGAAATAAACAGAAACTGTGAGAACAATGCATGTAGAACAATTTTCTGGAGGAGGAGGAGTGAGGTTTAACTGATGCAGAAATTGAGCAATTTATGTAATGTTGAACTGATCTTCTTTCGGCTGCTCCCGTTAGGGGTCACCATAGCGGATCATCTGTTTCCATTTCTTCAGTCCTCTACATCTTGCTCTGTCACACCACCCACTTGCATGTCCTCTCTCACCACATCCATAAACCTTATCTTAGGCCTTCCTCTTTTCCTCTTACCTGGCAGCTCCATCCTTCGCATCCTTTTCCCAATATACCCAGCATTCCTCCTCAGCACATGTTCAAACCAACGCAATCTTGCCTCTCTGGCTTTTTCTCCAAACCATCCAACCAGAGCTGACCCTCTAATATACTGATTCCTAATCCTGTCCATCCTCAACATACACAATGCAAATCTTAATATCTTTAACTCTCCCACCTCCAGCTCTGACTCCTGTCTTTTTGTCAATGCCACAGTCTCTAACCCATATAACATAGATGGTCTCACTACCCTCTTATAGACCTTCCTTTTCACTCTTACTGGTACCAGTCTGTCACAAATCATTCCTGACCCTCTTTTCCATCCACTCCATCCTGCCTGTACTCTCTTCTTAACCTCTCTTCCACACTCACCATAACTCTGAACTATTGATCCCAAGTATTTAAACTCATCCACCTTCACCAATTCTACTCCCTGCATCCTCAGCATTCCTCTATCCTCCCTCTCATTCACACATATATATTCTGTCTTAGTCCTGCTGACCTTCATTCCTCTCCTCTCTAGAGCATATCTCCACATCTCCAGGGTCTCCTCAACCTGGTCCCTTCTCTCACTACAGATCACAATGTCATCAGCAAACGTCATAGTCCACGGGGACTCATGTCTCATCTCGTCTGCCAACCTGTCCATCACCATTGCAAATAAGAAAGGGCACAGAGCTGATCCTTGATGTAATCCCACCTCAACCTTAAATGCATGCATCACTGCTACTGCAAACCTCACCACTGTCACACTAACCTTGTACATATCCTGTACCACTCTTACATATTTCTCTGCCACTCCTGACTTCCTCATACAATATCACAACTTCTCTCTAGGCATGCAGTCATATGCCTTTTCTAAGTCCACAAAGGCACAATGCAGTTCCTTCTGACCTTCTCTATACTTCTCCATCAACACTCTCAGAGCAAACATTGCATCTGTAGTGCTCTTTCCAGGCATGAAACCATACTGCTGCTCACTAATCATCACCTCCCTTCTTAACCTAGCTTCCACTACTCTTTCCCATAACTTCATGCTGTGACTGATCAATTTTATTCCTCTGTAGTTGATACAGCTCTGCACATCACTGTTATTCTTAAAAATCGGTACCACTTCTTCTCCACTCCTCAGGCATCCTCTCACTTTCCAAATTTCATTAAACAATCTGGTTAAAACTCCACTGCCATTTCTCCTAAACAACTCCATGCTTCCACGAGTATGTCATCTGGACCAACAGCTTTTCCGTTCTTTATCCTCTTCATAGCTATCCTTACTTCCTCATTGCTAATCTGCAGCACTTCCTGATTCACTATCCCCACATCATCCAACCTTCTTTCTCTCTCATTCTCTTTATTCATCAACCCCTCAAAGTACTCTTTCTATCTGCTCAACACACACTCCTCGCTTGTGAGTATGTTCTCCTCATTATCCTTTATCACCTTTACCTGCTGCACATCTTTCCTAGCTCGGTCCCTCTGTCTAGCCAATCGGTACAGGTCCTTTTCTCCCTCCTTAGTGTCCAACCTTTCATACAACTCTTCATATGCCTTATCCTTAGCCTTCGCCACTTCTCTCTTTGCCATGCACCTCATCTCCTTATACTCCTGTCTACTTTCTTCATCTCTCTGACACTCCCACTTCTTCACCAACCTCTTTCTCTGTATACTCTCCTGTACTTCCTTATTCCACCACCAGGTCTCCTTGTCCTCCTTCCTCTGTCCAGATGTCACACCATGCACTATTCTAGATGTCTCCCTTACCAGCTCTGCTGTAGTTACCCAGCTATTTGGTAACTCTTCACTGCCACCCAGTGCCTGTCTTAACTCTTCCCTGAACTCCACCTCACAGTCACCCTTTTTCAACTTCCACCATTTGATCCTTGGCACTGCCCTCAAACTCTTCCTCCTCTTCTTGATTACCAACGTCATCCTACAGACCATCATCCTATGCTGCCTAACTACACTTTTCCCTGCCACCAATCTCCTTCAGACTGGCCCTCCTACATAGGATATAATCCACCTGTGTGCATCTTCCCCTACTCTTGTACATCACCCTATGGTCCTTTCTTTTCTTAAAATATGTATTCACCACAACCATGTCCATCCTTTTTGCAAAATCTACCACCATTCTGCATTCCTCTCCTTAACACCATACCTACCCATCACTTCCTCATCCCCTCTGTTCCCTTCACCAACATGAACGTTGAAATACGCTCAAATCACCACTCTCTCACCCTTGGGTACACTCACCACCACTTCATCCAACTCACTCCAAAATTTTTCTTTCTCATCCATCGCACACCCATCTTGTGGAGCATATGCACTAACAACATTCCTCATCATACCATCAGTTTCCAGCTTCATAAACATCACTCTATCTGACACTCTTTTCATCTCCAAAACACTCTTGGCATATGGTTCCTTCAAGATAACCCCTACCCCATTCTCCTCCCATCCACACCATGATAGAACAATTTGACCCTGCCTCCGATACACCTGGCCTTACTCCCGTTCCATCTGAAGATAGTTATAAAAAACATATGTGATGTATAATATGTAAACAGAAGAACATTAATATGGTTTGTTTTATTTTCTATTAATTTATGCTTCCATATGTCTTAAGTGATAATTTAATAAATGTGTTAAAAAAACAGAAAGAAAGATAAGGGCTTGTACAAATGTTTAGTATCTCAATTGCCTGGGAGCAGAGGTAACATGTTTTTCTTTTGTTCTGATCTATGTAACTCAAGAGAGCCTTAATTGTCATTCTTTGTGAAGAGAGATTTATCAAAGTAAAGCCTGGATTAACTGACATGGACTAAAATGATTCAATGATTGTCTTGTTACAAAACTGACTTTTTGTGAGTTCCAGTTGTTTTACTTTAATTTCGCTCCCCTGTCTTGCTTCTTTCCTTAATCATATCTACACTTACCATCAATTCCTTCCACCCTTTTCTAACTGTATCCCATAGTATATTTTGGTAGACAACCTTTGCTCGTTATTGAAACAAATTATTTGTTCAATTGTGTATTTCTTGTGTAACATTCCTCTGTTGATTGTAAACCTTCATGCTTGCATTCAATTGTGTAAGTGTTCTGTTAATTTCACCTCTGTCAATGAACTGTGTGAACAGGTCCTCTGTGGATCAGCACTCTACCATGATTAAAAAAATCCAAGGAAATAAATAAAATAATTAAATCTACTTTTGTTGGAGTGAAAATAACTCATATTGAGTTCCATTTTGTCAACTTTTGCCAACCACATCCTCGCAATAAAGCATATAAATATTCTTGACATTGGAATTGTGACAAATGGTCCCATAACAAAGGATTCTTAACTTTGGAGGCAGTGTAGAAACAACAAGCTATAGGCCAGATAATATTTCCTTAGTGGAAACGCATTCACTTTTAAAGTAACATATTAATGGAGGCACAAAATGAAATGCAGCACGGATCTGTAACTGAAGAGATCAGGTAAACACTGTAAATTTATTACAAGCTTCACTATTGCGGAGTTTAAAGTAAATCATCAGAGACAGAAAGAAAACATTTCCATCTTAATACTTACCCAAACAGTTGATGCAATACTACATCAATTAGTGTACAAATTAGGTAATGTTGAACTGAAGGCAGACTAGCAGAGGAAATATGAGGTAATGGAGATGAAACTGAGATGAGAATTATGATGCTTTCTGCTGCACAGGTGAAGAAATGAGCACATCAGATTTGAAGCCAAAATAGCCCTGACTGCAGAAAAGGTCAAGAAGAACAGATTGTGGTGGTTTAGTCACATGTACAAGAAAGCAAACAGAAAATTAGTAAAGCAGATTTGAGACAGACAGGAGGAAAGAGGATACAAGGATGCCAGATAAAACAATGGAGTAATTACGTGGTAGAAAACCTGTGGTAGTTAGGCATGACTTTCAAAGAAGGCAGGACAGTAAAACGGAATTGAGAGAGGTGGTGATAGTTGGCATTAATCCCCATCTCCATGTAAAAATTAGAAAACGTGGGGGGAAATGATGACAGCTAAGCCTGGAGTGGGTCTCAGGATGCTAAACTAGCTTCAAAACTAGGTAAGCAAAAGGAGACAGAGTACCATAGTATATGGAAACCATACTGACATATATATATATATATTTAAAATAGTGAAGAAGGGCATGAGGAAGTAAATTTATTTGCAGATGACACAGATGTGTAACAGAGATGATGTGCAAAGTGTTATACAAGATGAATGGGGTTTGTGAGGTTGCAGAATTAATCAAACTTTTGATGGGACTGGGTGCAAGTAAGTACAAAATAATACCTAGGAAATGGATATTGACAACAACAGGATAACACTGAAGGACATGGGATAGGTATGTGAACAAGATGTAAGGAAGGTTGACAAGATGAAATCAGAAACAGCATCTAATGAATGCTGTCATACACTTCATGGAAAATCCATACTGCAGCTATAGTGAGTGTAAGAAAATGAACAATATTGGATAATAATTAACCATTACTTATCTGTTAAGAAATAAACAAGTGTCTGTTTTTATTCATTTCTTAACCAAGTCCACTGGACACTAGTGACCTTTTAGCGCGTAACTTGGGAGTACCATCTTGTCAAGTGAGTAGCTCAGATTCATAAAGTAAATAAATGGAGGTGGAAGAAATCAAACCCTCTAGCCCTGACTATACGAAGGAGGTCATTAACATCTCAGAGCCTTCATCCTCTGCATTAACTGCCAGACTCTTAGGTGGTCAACTAATCCTTTTTTGTACCCTTCCATTAATATGTGTGTTTTTATAATTAAAGTAAAAATTCATTGACATTCAGAAGCCATGTAGATGAACACTTGGTGTCCTTAATGGGTCATTTACATATATCCCATGGGCCTCCATTGCAGGAGGTTTAAGGTATCACACTGTGAAAATGCTAGCTTGGCTCTGTTTTTCTTGCAGTTTGTACTGAAAGGTTTGTCCTGAATATCTTTAAGGGGTCATTTTCATATAAACCATGGGCCTCCATTTTAGGAGGTTTAAGGTATCACACAGTGAAAACACGAGCTGGGCTGTTTTTTTTTTTTTTTTTGTATTTTATACTGAATAGTTTGTCTGTGTAACATTTTTACACTTTAGTTTGTTGTTTTTTGTCTTTTCGGCTTTTCCCGGTTAGGGGTCGCCACAGCAGAACTCCAGTCCGCTAATGATTGGTAGTAGATTTTTATTGTGCCGAGTTTCCAGCCCAACGCCCAACCTTCAGCAAAGGCACGCCCATTCACACATGTCTTTCGGAGGCCACTCGACCATGGGGAGGACATGCAAACTCCACACAGAAGGCACTCCAGCCGAGTATCGAACAGGAGAACCTCTTGCTGTGAGGCAACAACGCTACCGCTGCACCACCGCTTTTGTTTGTATGTTTCTATAATTTGTTATTTTCACACATTTCTGGCCTAACATGACAGTATATGCATTTATTTCCACTGTCTTTCATGTAGCTTGTCCCATGAGTTTTGCTTTGCTGATTTCCCTATCAGTCAGTTATTGGGAGTATTGCCTTGAGATGTGCGTTCCAGGTCTAACAGTATAAAGCAGTGTTTGTTTTGTCTTCTACTTGAAATATTCTAGTCTGAGTGACACAGCACTCTGCCACCATTACTTCAAGCAGCTCTGTTATGGGCTTGTGATACTGCAAACATTTTTCCCAAGATTACTCTCCTCTGCTGTCTAGCTAACAATCACAGTTCAGCTGCAGTGATTTTTGTCTTTGTTATGAATATGGATAACTGCTTTTTTTTCCATATGACGCTGAGTGCCAGCTTCTGTGTCGTGCTTCTGAGGCTTCCAGTGTGTTTTTGGTACTACTTAATTCATGTTTACCCAGCTACATAGCTCTGTGTCATCAGAAAATAGGCCCATATTTTCCTAATGACCTTCACAGTGCCATAAGTGAAGTGAATGGTATTTGTGCCAGGAATGTTTTAAGGCATTTGCATTATTATACCTTTACTACTGCATAGACACAATTATACTAGCCTCTGTTCCTCAGCCAAGCTAGTTATCCAGTTTACCAGGTTCTGCAGCCTTTCTGTACATTTCTAAGGCACTCAAAATGGATACCTTTTTTGAAGTCACTGAATGACATCAATAATCATAATCCTTTCAGCCGTCTCCAGGCCTGCGATGAAAATCTGTAGGTCATCTGCGGTGAGCTCCCCTTCATGAGACGTTTTTCTTCATGCCATACAGGTTGTCTGTCTCTCCAGATTTTCAATGAAATCTGACAAGATGAAAAAAATATTGCAGAATTATGCAAAAAGTAAAACAGCTGTTACGTCCCATTTGGCATTAGGAAATCTATGCCTTGTCTCCTTTCCTGCTCATAATTTTCATGGACAATATTTCAAAATGCAGTTGAGATTTTAAAAGTATCTAGTTTTGGGAATGTGAGGGTTGCTTCTTTGTTTGCTGATGATCATGTTCTGTTGGTCGTAACAGTGTGATCTGCAGTGTACATTACAGTGACACTGCTAAATGTGAAATGGGTGGGATGAAAACAATCAGCTCTAAATCAAAGGTTATGCTTCTCTCTCAGAAAACATCGGATTGCTACCTGCATGGGAGAGAGGATCAGCTACCACAAAATAAAGTACATTATGTACCATGGGATCTTGTTCACAAGTGAATATAGATGGGATCTGGAGACCAACCTGAACATTAGTGTGGCTGTGGCAGCGCTACTAACTTCATAGTGTAATGCAGTAGTGAAAAGAGGGATGAATCAGGGCCAAAGCTCCAAGTCTGAATCAGGGCTGAGGCTCCCAGTTTTCATGTCATCCTGTGTCCCCATCCTCACCTATGATCACAAACTCTGAGTAGTGACAGAAAGGATATGATCAAAGAAATAAGATTCCTTTACAAACTGGCTGGACTCAGTCTCTATGACTGTAGTAGTTTACAGGGAAAAATCAATGCTTCTTCAGGTTGAGAGGAGTCAGATGGGGTAGCTTGAGTACCTTGAGAGGATACTCCTGGGCACTTCTAATGGGAGGTTACCAGACAAAGCCCACTGGCAGAAGGATGAAGGGAAGACCCAGAACATGCTAAAGATATTGCATCTCAGTTTGTTGGGGATCATACAGGATGAATAATCTATTCTGCTTAGCAAGTCTATATTAGAATACCGAATGTTTAGGTGATCGAACACCTAAACATCGATCTTCTAATATCAAACCGCACAATGCCGAACATCCTAGGGAAACACGTCTCTCGGCCACAACACAAAAAACATTACTTTACATCTAAATTAAGTGGGGGGCTTCACCACCCACACCCCCCGACGTGAGGGGCTGTGCCTCCCACACCCCCCTAACTAAATATACCAACTCAGAGATTGCTCAACAGTAGGGAAATAGCAAACTCCGAAAAACGGCCATGGGAAATCTTCCCCTGCGTTAAATCGTCTGTTCGCCATTTTTTTCTTTCGATATTAGAAGATCGATGCTTAGGTGTTTACTCACCTAAACATTTGGTCTTCTAATATAGACCCTGCTTGGCTTGTTGGCAATGTGACCCTGACAAAGATAAGTGCTTTTGCAAATGGGTAGATGGATGGAATCTAAGCTAGTGCTGAATATTGGCAGATAGCTCCATACCGTCTTCTCCCTGATGAATCTCTCAATTTCCATGCTGAAAGAGGCACCACTGTACTATGTGTCCATAGCATCTCAAGATGTATCCCTGCTGTACGGTATCCCAACTTTTAGCTAACTGTCTCCATAATGCCACATCTTTGGGGAAGGGACCTATCTGCTCTGCTGCCGTTCCTGCTGATGTCAGTGGGAAGAGAAAATGTACACTGTAAAGGTAGGTTTGTCAACCATCCAGAATTCTTCCTGAAGATCCAGAATTAAGGGACACTGTCCAGAAAATGGTGACTGCCTTTTCTGGACAGTGTATTGTCTGGAAAAAAACAAACTCAATAGCCTGTTGTCTTATTATTAATATTACTGTGCTCAAACATATTGTTTGCATTCTTCAGTGTTAGAATAATTTCTCAAATCATCAAATACAGCATTTATTATGAATGCCAAGTTGACAGCATAGATCTAAATGTTTTATTTCTGTGTGGCCTATCTAGTTTTTAAGTTTTAAATCTATGCAACGTATTCAATTACATCATCACTGTATGTATAGTGGTTGCAATAAAAATGTGACACAACAAGTAGGGTTATAATAATGTAGGTTAATATGTGCGCATGTGTAACAGTGGTTTAAAGCAATTTTAGTTTCAAGTAATTGTTAAATTTCGACTAACAATGAATGATAATCAGGACTTAGATTCCAAAGTAAGTGAAAGTGGTTCACAGTTGGATTTGCGCAAAACAGTTGCAACTAACGAACTGTGTGTAAAAGTCAACTTTGATTTATCGTGTTCTCAGTTTTTGACTATGTATACAAAGTAAAGTAATTCCTGAGAGCTGCAAAAAGTGAACAGAAATATTCAAGAAAAGGGATTAGAGCATTAGACAGTAGTCATAGAACAGGAACAGTCATAGTTTATGGTAGTATTTGTTTAAAGTGTATCACAGTGCATCGCTCTAACATTGTGATCCACAGACTATCGTTTATAAGTTGAGACATGGCAACAATTTTTGACCATTTCCTTACATTTTCTGTATAGTGGCATATTGATGTGAATATACAGCTCTTTGTCAGTTATTATGCTAACATGGTAACGTTTGTTAAATTATTATGCGTGAGAAAATAAGTTCAAACCTTATATTTGGCAAAATACTGTACAATACAGTAGCATAAATATTGTAAAAATGACTTTATCATAATAATTGATTGATCGTCTCTGTTCAGTCTAAACATTATTAAGCAAAAATGTGCATATTGGGTACCAAAATTATACACATTTTGCTTTCACGTACATGTCTGGAATTTTTGAAATGAAAAGTTGGCAACCCTAAGTATAGGATTAGTGTCATGGTCTTCTTACATGCTATTGAAATTGTACCCAATTGTTTACCCAAGTGGCGTCCATTTTTTAAAAAACAATGACCTCTTTAAAGCACCTAAAAACAAAAACACCAAAGCCACAGCACTTCAGTTTAGTTTAGTATACTTTATGTTGGATGAAAGTGTTAAATTAAATTTTCAAAGGGCCATAACTTTGGTGTTCCTTTTTGTTTTTAAGTGTTATAAAATATTTAAAGTGGATGGAGAAGACATTGCTTTGGTTTGGTGTCCAATGATCTCTTTATTGATCATCCAACATTTAATTTTACAAGTACAATAGAATCACATTCCTGTGACATGACTACAATAACAAAAAAATGGAAAACTCATGATAACATACAAATAATGAGTAGTAGATTATTCTAACAGATATTTAAAGGCATCAAATTACATCTAAGATCCATTACTCACTGGATGCCATTTCACAAAGAAGGGTGTAACTTCTTGAACAGTCAGAAATATACAAGGAACCACTTTGATAACAGAGAGAAAAACATGCAAAAAGTTCAAGCAAAACAGTATAACAACAGAAACAATCAAAACAATTGGACAGTTGGTACAGAGGATTAAGACTATGAGCTGTTAATGAGTTACTTCCTATGGTACATGGTTTGATTCTGTTACCCTTCATTTACTTACTGTATGACTGAGCAAGTCACTGCTATAAGGTTACCTGTGTCTGGCATACAAGGTATCCTCCAATCCAATACTGATGGATTTACTGCACATCAGCAAGTTGAGTGGTATCAGAAATACTCAATTTAGGGATCTAAACCTCATCATCAACAGAACGGTTTGGACGGACTTGCAGAGGATACCATTGCTCTGGAACAGACACTCTATCCACATACAATTAAGTTTATCCCTGTCCATATTCAAGCACAGCTTGATTCTATGGATGGGAAACAGAACATTTACCCTAGGACTGCCCCGTGTAGTACTAATGGACAGAGGCAGCTCCTAAATGTTTTACCCCATGCATGTGTCCCCTCAAATTATCTATGGTATGATTCCAGTTATTCTCATTAGGGGTGATATATAATTATCAGTCATGGGATAGGTAAGGCCAACCTCTTACCAAATGGAATAAATTAACATGAGCACAAAAAGGGAAACTGTTAGGCTTAAAATGACCCACAAGAGCAGCTAGCCTAGTACTTATCTATGAATCTATGAACTTAACCAGACAGTGCTTTGGGATACTAGCTGTGAGCTCAGGCACCTCATATTTTAGCATGTAAAAGACCTTTAAGGCTTGAGTAATACAACAGTGCTGAACTAAGACAGATTTTGGTCTTTTACACCTATTTTACTGTGTGCACACTACAGCTATGAATATTTTCTGACTATAACAATGGCATTAATTGTAGTCTACCTTTTTTTTGCACTATATGGACTGACAAACATCTTACTATATAACTATCATTGTCTTAAAAAGATCCTGGTGAAACCTGAGGTATTAGGACTGGCTCCCATGCCAGTGTAATAGTGGCACTCATTATTAATGAATTCTTTTCAAGTACTAACTGTGAAATCCATCTATTTGCCTTTTGATGGTATATCCTTTAAACTGAAGAGAACAGCTGGGAAATGATCACCTATGCCAGGTTACTGCCTGAGAAGGTGAAAATACAGAATTAGTCTGTACTAAAAATGGAGGCAGTGAATACCTAACTACACTTTGTGGACATGTTGAATGTCATTATTGTATTTCAACAGTGCTTTTATGCAATAATATCCACTTTGCTTCCGTTCTTTGGGACAACTGTGAATTTGGGCTAGGCTCCTTAACGGTGTCCTGGATGACCTGCTGAGTAACTACCTATAAATGTTATCATAATTGTGCTTTGCTCATAAGCAGCAGAGTCATTTATAATTTCACATAATGGCTGGCCACATATAGCAGAACTGTAGCTATGTCATTTGGAACCCTGTGTAGTTCCTCAAACTATTATCCCTTCAACTCAAAGCTGAGAACCAAAAAATAAAAAATAAAAAAATAAAAAGATCTCCCCAATGTTGAAGACCAGAAAACTCCTGTAACTTTAGAAAGCTACTTGCCACAACTGTAACAAGCAGCTTGGTACAGTTACTAGTACACAGTGAGTACTTGGAGGTGATTGGAAATGCAGTGCATTTGTGAAGCCATGCCATCCATGTGGATTCATAATTTAGTGCTAGTACTGTACTTATGTACTACTGGCACCTGCTGATCATGCAGATTCTACACTTGGGGTAGCATTCCCCTTTGCCCCACCCTAGTTATGATAGGATTACAAGGTAATACAGTTGTACCAACAAGTTGTTTTCTAGGCATGCGTATTGCTGTAGCATTGGACCTTCTCTGTCTAATAAACAATCTCTGGCACTTTGTCTAGGTTGCATTAATTGATTAGTGGAACTAGTGGTTTATGGCCAGTTTGTAGCCGGAACCTCTTGAGCCCTATATAGGTATCTGGGGGATTTTTCACATGCCCATACACTTGCAAAGCATGTTTTTTCATTTTCTGAATATCTCTGTTCAACATCAGTTATCATTCTAGAGCAGTATATAGTATAGGACACCACACCTGACCATCGATTGGACACATGCTGCACCTAGGGTGTAGCTACTTGCATCACTGTTGTCTCTGTCTAGTGACATCATAGTATGCAGCACTAGTTCTATCATAAGCATTTATTTTACTTTTGGGCTTGAGCATGTCCCCAGGAGCATGGCGCATCTTTTGACACGTCTTTCTTTAATGACTCTGCTAAAGGACAAAATATTGTACAAAGATCTGGTACAAACTTGCTCAAGCAGTTAATCGCACATAGGGCTTGTCTCAGTTCTGTTACTCAGACTGGGTTTTGAAACTCACCTGTTGCTCATATCTTGCTTGCATTTGGTTTGATATCATTAGCATTTATATGTACTACTTACTCCCCTGGCTAACTCTGAACTCTAGTTAACCAATTGACCAGTTGACCTGATACAATTTGTACTCTCTGTAAATAACAAAACTGTACTTTGTATGTTCATTGTTACTGGCTGTTATTCATGCTAAACAAAAATGTAATTGGTTCCTGTTCTTCTTCTTCTATGTATGTTAAATGCTATTGCCAGTTTCTCATGCTAAAATGAAATTGTAATTGCTTTCTTCTTCTTGATTGTACCTATCTACAATATGCCTTGCAATAATTTCACTGTAATATTCTCTGTAACTAACTGTGTAACGTGGAGATTTTCTCCTCGGGCCTCCACTGAAAATGGGCTTCCTGAGCCCAGTGGACCTCCCCGGTCACCAAACTTGAAATAAATAAATAAATAAATATGATGCCCAAAATACTGTGGCTCTGTTTTCTGAAAGTAGCATATATATTGACTGAGCTTTAGACATAAATATTTGATGGTCAGTAGCACTGTTTTAAATTTTTAATCATATGTTTGCTTGTGTGAACTAAATACTAGGATGCCACCAATAACAACAGTAACAACATCTACACCCTTGAATAAATCAGTAATGGAAGATGGCAGCTGCTGAAGTAATATCAAATGCCAGTCTCTTAAAATAGAACCTTTTTATGGACGTAATTAAGGCTGCCAGCTTTTGGCTGTCTTTGCCTAAAGGTATTTGCCAGAAACCACTGGAAGTGTCTAGTGAGAAAAACACATTTGTGTCAACTAACGAGTATAGATAATATAAACCTTTCACACACAATCACATCACTGAGCTGTTTTAAGTCAACTCATATTCATACTCAACCATTATTTTTAACTACTGGGACCATAGCAGCATACCACTCAGTCAGTTCAACTGCAGTTTCTATAACGTGAATCCTCTGCATTCATGTAAGTTCTGCCTGTACTTTGGATAGCATTGGAAATGGCACCTTCCCTTTTGCGGTTAAAGAGTACAGATGGGCATTTGGTTTTAGTTTAATTTTTATCAATTTACAATTAAGCAATTCATCTTCATGAAACACCTCTACACCAACTTCATTTATTATGGCGATTAAGCCCATTTTACAGGCCACATTTCTGCTGAGCATATTATTTATGTATCGATCATCCAGCACACAAACCTAAACTCAACTTTACGCCCTTTCCACTCAGACCTGCCTGGAAATCTGTCAGTGCACTTGAGTTTGAATGGAGGGCTATGAATTTCAGACTTTGTTTCACTTTGTGAACTTTTTATATCTAGCACATAATATTGCATTAACATTGGCCACTTTATAAATTTTGAAGCTCTAAACTTGTTCATGAATTGTAATTTTGACTTGCTAGTCTTCTTCTACATCTGAAACTGTAGTGATTCAACCCAAGAAACATGCTTTCTGCTCATTATTTTCATCTCACTGTCATTTTCAGAGGCAAGCTCTTTAATCTTAGTTAAATAAATGACAGTACAATGTCCCAGTCTCTAACATCTCTTGTTATGTCACATGCAGCACACTGTTTAGACTCATTATGGAAACAATTACATCTTATACATCTTCCAGGCTTATTCCCACTCTGCTTCTTCTTCATTATTTTTTTGAGTAACAACATGGTATGTATTGATAAAAAAGAAAACAAACAATTTCAAACGTTATTTTTTTTATTTTTGTGCATTACATATATATTTTTTTCTTTTTTAATAATCCTTCACTCTAACATTACATGCATTGCTAAATTCCTGCCTTCCCTGAAACTTCACTCCTCATCTTTTATTACAGAAAAGTATTATTGTAATTATTATTATAATACACTATTATGTATGTATTATTCCCAAAATTTCCTTTATTTCTATGTAGTTTGTTTTTTCCCTTTTCTAAACATCCCACCTGCAATTATTTTATCTCCCTTGCAGCATTCAGTGCTTCAGTTATGGTTGGCTTAGACTTAAATTCCATTTGCTAATAATTGCTTTCTCTGACAGCCAAAAACATTAAATTTAATAAGGCCTTACTATGTCTAGGCAATTAATTTTCTACATCCCAGCTCAAAAGAATAGTTTCCTTACTTACAATAATTTGCTCCCCCAGTAATTTTGACGTAGTACCCCGTGGGAACTTTTAAAATCTATTAACTTATCGCATTCCCAAAAACATGTTCCCGATTATCCCTCTCTTTCCCATCTCATTTCCAGCATTTGTTATATACCTGAGGCAAAATTCTCTAAAGTCTGCTTGGGATATAAAATAACTGCAAACACTTTCTTGCAAAAATTCTAAATCTTCCAGACTTTGTTGCATACCTGGGAGCCATACAAAATGTCCTCTCACTGTTCCTTTGTGTGGTGCCTTTCCATTCTCACATCCTAGTGTTTTCTAACTTCTTCTGATTCTTTCAGGTTTACATGCTCTACTAATTATCCCCGTTTTAACAACAGTGTCTGTTCAAGACTAAACTAAAAACTCAATTAGATATGGCCTTTCAGTTAACACTCCCATATCCTAATCTTGTCATCAATTTTTGGTACGGGAAGGCAGTCTCAAACCCCCAATCCAAACTTAATCCTGGGTTCATCCGACTCCATTTTTATCTTTCTCTCCCTAGTTATTTGCTCCCAGTACCTTAGCTACTTTGCCAACTTTATCCAATAAATTCCAGCTCACCCTTACTTATTTTCTGCGTTTCTACATGCAGTCAGCCCTATTGGTAAAAATTAATAACAGATAAAGTTTTACTGCGAAAACACAGGGCAGTAAGGGAAAGGAAGGGAAGAAATCAAATGCCATCATGGAAGCATTGAATAGAGAAAGCTATAAAGCAATTAAGACAAGAAGTGCCACTGTTAGAATATTATAGATGAGGGAACAGATAAAAAAATACTTAGACAGACATAATAAAAGCAATGTGCAGTATCAGAACAGACCAGGATCTATCATACACTATTAAAAATAATAAACTAAAAATATCAGTACAGGCAGAAAAGATGGAAGATATGCAGATATATATATAAAAAAAAGTACAAAATAAGTAATTCATTGATGACCCAAAAAGTAGAAAATTGCAAAACAAAGCAAAAGGAATAGAAACACCACCAAAAAAAGAAGAAATAAACACATTTTTGCAAAATATCTATGAAGTCCTTGTGGAACATAAAAAGATGATGAATTGACAGAAGAAGTAAAAGAAACATTAAGATGTTCAAATGTTCAAATGTACAGGATTTGAAACAATATGAACTAATGGCCCAAAAAATTGAAACAAAATTAAGGAAAGCTCGTAATGGAAAACCCAAACACAGATGCAGTACCTAACTTCTGTTTAAAGGGATTAACATCTTTACAGAAAGATTTAGCCCTCAGTAAGAAGTACTTAAATGCACTTTTTAACTGTTCAGAGTTGTTGTTGTGTCTTTCGGCTTTTCCCGGTTAGGGGTCGCCACAGCGGAACTCCGGTCCGCTAATGATTGGCAGTTGATTGTTACATGCCGAGTTGCCAGCCCTGATGCACAACCTTCAACGAAGGTATGCCCATTCATGTATGTCTCCATGCAGAAGACGCTCTAGCTGAGAATCGAACCGGACAGCGTCTTACTGTCAGAGTTGAATAAACAATAATTGAATTCAGTTCAGAATACATTTTGAATAAATTGTATTCATTTAAACTGTATTTGCTTTAATACTGCTACACACTCAAGTGTGCTAGCTTGCACTGCATCTGAATCTTGAGTGCTGTTTTAGCTGCTTTTTTGTAAAAAAAAAATATATATATATATATATATATTCTAAATTCTAAGCTTGTTTCCTGCCTTTCCTGTAGCAAGTCTAGTCCAGATATGGATTTGCTGTATCCAGGACAGTGTGTAGCCTTCTGAGCCCCCCAAGCATTTCTGTGTTGGAGGGAAACCTTCTAGCTTATCAGTGGGAGTGGTAAGCACTAGGTAGCCAATTTACCACAAGAGGAGTGATTTCTGGCCCAGAAATTGTAGTTTATTGGCTGTTTCGGCAGTTTTTCCATCTCTTTCAACTTTCTGGTTTAAAAGCCCATGTTTGCTCTTGTTTCCCACCTTTCCTGTAACTAGTCTAGTCCAGTTACAGATTTGCTGTATCAAAGACTGTTTGTAAGCTTCTGAGTGGTGCCAAAGTCTGTTTTTCAATTTTTTCCCTTAGATCTACTAGTTCTCTCCTCTCTTGTACTTTTACTAGCTTATTAGTCTAGCACTTTACCAGACTTCTTGTAGCAATTATTGTAGCGCAGAAAAATGCTACCAACACTAAATGTTCTACAAGGAAACAGCTCCAGTACTTATTATTAATGCCCACCCCTCCAGGCATGTCTAAAGGTTAGTTCCCTGTGCTTTCTCCTATTAAACTGGTGAACTTGGGCATCCTGAGGCAATGTAACAACTGCCTCATGTACACTGACAACCCTCTCCTCTTACCTCCCAACACTCAGACTTGTGAGAGATGCCCTTATATATCTAAATTGGAAGCCACGTATTCTCCAGCCAAGACCAGAATAGCTGGTCAAGAGGAGAAGGTCAACACTTGCACCACACCACATGGAACACATAGCCCTCCAGAACATACACCAGCAATGCCTTCACATAAAAACACAAAAAGTCACCCACCTTCACAGCGGCTCTCAATAAAAATCTACCCAAATAGCAGAGACCTCAAAGGCAGAAATGCTCTCCACCACCACAACACAACACTAATCACAAGACATATAACTCTCCTAAACAGTGTACCACTCAACCAAAGCCCATAAGGCAAGACAGCATGCCCAACACACTAGTCATATGTGACTTGATAGTGAGGCACACTGATATTACACTCACTAGGTTGAATAAGGAGAAAGTAACAGTCAGCTGCCTGTCAGGCGGCAGGATCTACCACATAATGCACGCACTCAGGTCCCTCAACAACAGGTACAAATATGACTCTGTCATTGTACATGTGGGTGTGAATGACCTGAAATGTAACTCCCTGGATTACATGAAAAGAGACATGGAGGAGCTCTTGGATTATGTAGCCCAGGCGGGTATGACCCTAGCCCTGAGCACCATCCTACCATCACCCAGAATGATACCACAGTACAAGCAGAAAATGATTGATTTCAACAATTGGCTAAGTTTCTGGTGTCATTCTAAGGGGATCCAGTATCTCTCTGCCTGGGATGACATGACTGACAGACCTCAATGCTTTGCCAGAGATGGCCTGCATCTGTCACCCCTGGGCTTCCGGATACTGGCCAAGACTCTTGCCACCCCCATAGTGCCTTTTTTAGGAGGTATTCCAAAGACCAAATTACCTCCGTAACAGCTACAAACAAATGCAGTCTGAGGGTTATGCTGCTTAGCGCTAGAAGTCTAAATCTCAAAATGCACTTGCTCAAAACACTCCTTAAAATGGAGAACATCGACATTTGTACTGTAACAGAGACCTGGTTCAAGGCAGCAGAAAGCACCCTTGCACTACTAGGCTATAACTCATTCCACACCATTCGGCCCCAGAACTTGGACCAAAGCTCTAAAGGTGGTGGTGTTTCCATATTCATAAGGGATGCGCACACCTCCAGACTGGTAGCCCAACATAATGCATCTGAGATACTTCAGGTGCAGCTAACATTGGGTAAGACAGTGATTCATGTCGTAGCCTGCTATAGGTCCCCAACCATGTCCCAAGACTTACACTCCATGTTCCTAAGCACCATGGAAAATATTAGGGTCCAACCTAACACTTTCATACTGGGTGACGAAAAATACTCATGTGCTAATACACTTGTCCAACGTTTCCTGGAATTCATTAATTCCAATGCCCTGGACCAGCTCATTCTTATCCCCACTAGTGGTAGCAACATCCTTGACCTGGTCATTATTAACATGGGTGACCATTGCTCTACACCAGTAGTCAACTCCTCCCTGGCTAGATCCAACCACAAACTATTTACCTTGGAAATCCCCCCCCCCCCCCCACAAAGGTAACCACCATGAAAAACTTCTCCAAAGCTAACTTTGGGCTCCTAAAAACAGAGGTGGCTAACTTCATGGCACCCATGCAAATGGAGATCAGTTACGTGACTGCCAAATCATACACCAGTGCACTGTACAAACACGTATACAAATGCATGGATCTCGCCATATGCAATAGAACCAAGACACTCTCATCCAAAAAAAGGAAGTCAATCTGGTGGTCCCCTGCCATAAACAAACTCTACAACAGAAGGAGGAAATTGATGTGGAATAAGGTGAAGTCCCAAAACTGGGAAAACGTCCTTATCAGCTTCAACAAAAAGTTGAGATCCTTCAACAAATCCTCTAAAGCTAGCTATGATAACAGAATTGCAGCATATAGTAAAGACAACCAGAAGGCCTTCTATAGTTATGTAAAGAATCTCCATGGCAATGCCCAGATTTGCTCTGAGCTACTGCACAGTGGTACCTCCTATACCAAGCCAACAGATATTGCCAGTATACTGGCCAACAGATTCAGTGCCAACTTTACCCCTCCCCCCCAAGGGACCAGTCACAATACCAGTAGATAGCCAGGCACCCAGTATTATTGCTGTACAGGTTAAAACAGTACTGTACAAGGCCAAGAATACAGCATCTATGGGACCTGACAATATCCCTGGCTGTGTTTTACATGAACTAAAGAGTGAACTGGCACATCAACTGTGTGTCCTGATCAATCACAACCTCACCTCAGGCTTTGTCCCTACTGAATGGAGCACTGCTACAGTCATCCCTCTCCACAAAGGAGGAGCGACTACAGACCCTGGGAACTATCAGTCCATTAGCCTGATGAGTCTGATATGCAAAGCTATGGAATGCAGCATCATGGACCTAATAAACAAGGATATAGGGAATCTCCAAACTCTGGATCCCACACAGTTTGGTTTTGTGAAGGGTAGATCATGCCTGCTCAACTTGGTCAACTTCTTGGAGTCCGTCACCAGAGCTGTGGATGAAGGCAAGGTGGTTCATACAGCCTACCTTGATCTGGCCAAGGCCTCTGATACCATTCCCCACTCAGGAATCATAGAAAAACTCACTAAACTAGGCATCAACCCCTATATCACAAGGTGGGTTGCAAACTGGCTCACAGGTAGAACCCACAGTGTGAAAATAGCTGTCCTGGGTCCTCTCCTGTTTGGTATCTACTTCTCTGAAGTCCAGGCCATCACCAAGGGACTCTGGCTGACAAAGTTCACAGACAATTGCAAGTTGGGAGCTATTATTAACTCCCTGAGTGATGTTCACATCCTACAGAAATGCCTCACCGAGACCAACAACTGGTGTCAGAACCATGGCCTTAAGCTCACTGCCAAAAAATGTGTCGTCATCCCCTTTGGGAATAACCCAGTTCCTGTGAACTAACACATTGATGGTAGTTCACTGGAAATGGAAGGCAGTACAAGAAATATGAGAACACAGGTTTCCAGCAACCTCTCTTTTGACCACCACATTGCCACTGTGGTCAGAAAGTCCTTCTATGGGACACATCTCATTACTAAGGGATTTACATCCAGGAAGAAAGAGGTCATTATCTCCCTCTACTCTTCTCTCATTAGGCCAGTCATTGAGTACAATGCCCAATTTGGCATGTACCTCACTAAACACCTGCAACAACTGGAAAGGCCATAAAAGTACCTCACAAAGGGAATCCTAGGCCTTAAACCTTTGTCCTATATGGACAGACTAAAAAAACTCCAACTATTCTCTGTCTCATATCGCCTATTTAGAGGTGATCTCTGCTCTGCTTACAAAGCCATATCTGACCCAGCTCTGTTAGAAATGCTACATCTAAAGAAATCTCAATCCTTCCACACCACATGCTCCAGAGACCTCAACCTCATTACCACAATCAACAGAACATGCTGGAGGGACAGGTTCATAACCCAGAGACTGCCCATGCTATGGAATAGACTTCCCATACATGTCAAGCAGAGCACCTCAGTGGCCCTCTTCTAGAGAAATCTTGATGAGTGGATAGGAAATAGAAAATTCACTCCAGGGATCACCGCAGTGTCTTTACTTGACAGAAGCACTGGGAACTAAGGTCAGGTGGCACGATGCCAGGGTAATCCTATGGGCTAGGCTTGTAAAGGCTCCAGTGCCATTAGCCTAATACACACCTATGAAACTGAGTAGACACCGACCTGGTTAACAATACTCCTCCTTAACATTGAACCTGCAAACTATCCTAAAACTATAGACCTATAATTTGTCTTCTGACAATGTATAAACTATATGCTGGAATTGATGCCAACAAAGTTTATAGTCATTTAGAAGAAAACTGAATCATGGCAATAGAACAAAAGGGTAACCAAAGAAAGTTATATGGAACAAAGAATCATTCGTTGTTAAAAAAAGTCATAATGGAGAATTGTAAAAAGAGGAAGAATCTAAGTATGGCATGGATAGATTACAAAAGAAAGTGACAGCATCCCACATTCATGGATAAATGAGCACTTACAGATATATAAGATACACCATGCATTGATCAGTTACATTACAGAGACCATGAAACAGTGGCAAGCAACTTTGCAGCTAAGCTATATGATAAAGGACAAATTATTATCCCAGAGATAAAAATTCAAAGGGGGTATTCCAGGGTGACTCTGTCACTGCTGCTCTTTTGTCTTGCTCTTAACCCATTAAGCTGTCTACTTAACAGATTAGGTCATGGTTACAGTTGGCCTCCCAGAAAACAATAATGTGTAAAGACTTCTCTTCTTCTTTTTGTGGTTGACTTAAAACTGTACAGTTCATCAGAGGAAGAGCTGAAAGCACAACTGCAAGTGGTCAAACCTTTCTCAGATGATATGAGAATGTCAATTGGTCTTGATAAATGTGCAAAAGCAACATTTAAAGCAGGAAAGCTGCAGCACCAAGAAAGTATCAGTCTGAAAGGAAACTGAGCAGGAAGGAGTGTATAGATATTTGGGAATTTATGAAGGATAGACAATAAAACATGAACAAATGAATAAAAACATCTGTAAGGAATATTTGATAAGACTAAAATTAATACTGAAAACAGCCCTGACATCTAGAAACAAAGTCCAAGCTATAAACTAATTTTCTCTTCCGGTTCTAACTTACAGTTTTGGGGTGATTCACTGGCCCCAAAAGGTAATGGATCAGTGGAACAGGAAAAAGAGAAAAATGCTTCACACTTATCAAATGATATACAAAATCAGTGTATACCAAGGTTATATATTCCTTGTTCAGAAGGAGGTATGGGCTTCCTTGAAATTAATTATATGTATAGATCTGCAGTCATAGGACTGCATACATATCTGCTGACCTCACCAGAGCTAAACATAGTGAAAGTTTTAAAATATGAGGAGAACAAGTCTATGATAACTTCTCTACTTAGTTTAGTAGAAACATATCGGTATCAAGTGGGAATGGAAATTAAACCAAAAGTAGACCAAAGTCAGGCAGCAACTGAATGTGCAAAAAAACAAAAGAATAAATATAAGGTGAAGGATCAGATGAGAAGGCAAGAAATGTGGAAAAGGTGTAAATATAGCAGCAACTACAGAAAACTCCTGGATCAACCTCACGCCGATCAGGATCTAATGCAGGAATGATTAAGGAGAAGTGAATTTAAACCAAAAATTGAAAAGATAATAATGCTGGCCCGTGATAGTGGACTACGTAAACATTGGTTTATAAAGTCATTTGAACATGTCAGAAAAGCAGGCAAATGCAGGTTATAAGAAAACAGAACTGGAAACAGTCTCACATCTTGTTGCTGGGTGAGATACACTAATGGCAAAGCGCCTGTATACCGAAAGGCATAATAATGTGGCAAGACTGTTGCATTTGGGATTGTGCATACATTACAATACTGAAATAGCTGAGAAGCATTGGAAACATGATCCACAAAGCATTATAGAGAATGATGAAGTTTACTGTATATTGCAAGTGATTACCCCTTACCAAAAGTTCAAGAAATAGAAGCGAGAAAAACAGATATAGTAGTCCATGAAAAGAAGACAAAAGTAGCATTAATCACTGAAATTGCTACACCGTGTAATTACAGTGTCTTACATACAGAGAGACACAAATTCATAAAATACCAGAATTTGCAGGCAGAAAAGAGTGCAATGTAGAAGAAGGATAGCCAGACAGTTCCAATCATAGTAGGAGCAATGAGTCTCATAAAAAAGAATTTACAGTCATATTTAGATATGCTGCTCATGCATGTAACGCCATATCAATTACAGAGGGAGTCAATTTTGAGCATACTGCAGGTGCTGCAAAGAGCACTTTTGGGTAATGTCAAAGAATGAAACAATACAAATTTCACAAACTTTGATCATACTTTGACTTAGGAATCGGGTCAGTTCTCATCATGGTATTAGAAACCCAAAAGACTTGGAGAAATTAAAGTGAGTAAAATCTCCTTTCTCCACTCCCACGTTGGATTACTGTAACTGCGTAGCTCCAAAGTAAACCTTCAAATCTGGTAATCCTAATACATTGTTCTATGAGGAGAAAAAAAATATACAACTTAACTCTTGTCCTCTTTCCCTCCAAATAAATTCCTTCAATTTTTATTAATTATGGTCAACAAATTAACCGTTGATTGATAAAAATATGCGTGACCTGTAGATAATACTAAAGGTATTAGAGATGTTTTCACTGCTTGTACCTTACTATCCATATTTGTAATCAACAGCTTCACAGTTTTCAGTTTGTATATTATCATTTGTTTACTCTCTTTCCAGATTCTTTAGCCAACATAAAAGAATCCTGTTTAATCCATTTATCTAAATATTTCTTGCTACCATGCCCCCATAAGTATGGGTACTGCTGAATCAGTTCATGAGAGAGAACATATATTGCAGATATAACTTTTGTTTTATCTTCATTTATTTTATATCCTGAAAAAAACTTGAAACTGTCTTAGGTGTTCTTCTGAAATGTCATTTTCTAGAGTTATTAAGTACAGGATATCATTTGCAGGATGTAGTTCTAAACATCAAAGTACACAGATCTTCAACAGCTAACAAACAATCCCAAAAGATCAAAAGCCAAAAGAATGTAAAAACAAAGCACTTATGCTTTTTGCAGGGGGGCTGTGCCCCTCCCCCACCCTCTGCTGATAATTTATACCAACTCTGAGATTGCTCTACAGTGGGGAAAGGGCAATTTCCCCAATCCCCACTGTGCATAATCTTGCACAAGCATAACATCGGCAGAAGCAATCAAATGTGTTTCATTCACTTCTGCCGGTGTTAAACATGTTCGAGAATATAAATGTTCAATTATATGGAATTTTCCCCATCTGCAAATAAGGCTTATTTTTCTTGATTACTGTACTAGTTGTATTCTTGAATTTGTGAGTCCCTTATTTTCTTTGCCAATGGCTCTAAATGTAAAGCAAATAACAAAGGGGAAAGGGGACACCACTACTTGGTTTCTCTGTTCAAACACAGCTTGTCAGAGAAAAAATATCCCACCTTAACTTAATTTTTGCTTCTGACCCTTTATGTATCTTCTTAATTAACCACATTATTCTGTCAAGGAATGTAAATGCTACAATTGTGCTACCCATAAAATCCCAACTGATTCTATCAACTCTGCATCAAGACCCACCAACAATAGCAGTATTTTCTAACATTCTGCTTCCCTGTGGATCATCATTGTTGTATTAATGTTGTCAAATATTTGCCTCCGCTCCAGAAAACCACATTGATCCATATCTATCGGTTTTGGTAACACATTTTCCAGTCTTTTATTTAGTATAGATATGAACACTTTATAATCAAAATTTAAAACTGAAATTCACCAATATTAATCTGGGTCTGAAAAATCTTTATCCTCTTCGGGAAATACAGCCACAAAAACTTTCTTCCAAGGTGCTGGTGCTGCCCCCCACCTTTTAAAATATTGTTAAATAAAACCTTCCAGATCTTTATCACTTTCTTCCCTCCTAAGTTTCAGTCTTTTACAAGATTTTCAAATGTTCTTGGAGACATCCCTGTTTATTGATTACACATTAGCATTTTTATCTTCTCTTTTCCTTTCTTGGGTATTAATTCTTGAGTCTATCTTTCTGTAAATTTGGCATAGTTAAGTCTTCCATAAAATATTTCCACGCCTGCCTTTTCTTGGTTTCCCAATTTCTCTGTTTTATACAGAGTTTCATAGAATTTCTGAAATGTTTCTAATAACTCTATAGGGCCTGTGGCTATTTTTCTTTTCGTAGGCTCCCTAAGTTTGACAACACCCCTTTCTATTTTCTGTTGCCTGAGTTGTACTATTAGTTTTTGTTCTCCAGAGATGTTATCGATTATACTTGCTTAACATCAACCTTTATAAACTCATGCATGTTATCTAAATACTCCCTTATTTTCCCTCAGCACTCAGCAATTGCTCCTCTTTTTGTTCTGTAAGACTCCCCTTCGCCTTCAATATTTTAACCTTTGATAACCCCTCTGAAAAATTCTTACTTGTTTCCCACATCTCTTTATCTCTTATTTCTACCATATTTCTAAACTCCATGTTCATTTTATCCCATTCCCTAGCTGTCCCTTCTGAAGAAATATGTATCTTCCCTAATAAATCATAAATAATTTCCACTACCCATTCCTTACATTCCTGTCTTTTGAACAACCAAGTAGCAAAGCATGGGTTTTTTATTTGTACTTGATTACACTGCATGATTAGCTTAATCTTTTTGTCGTGTGATCAGAAGTTATTTAATGTGTTTCAAAGCTTTCAGTTAAATACCTATGTTTCTGTTAAATTTAATTTATATCCAGTCTAACCCAGTTCTTGCACTGTGGGTAATAATATGTAAATCCTGAGTTCCTGATAGTATGTTCATATCTTCCATTACAAATGTTCTCATATATGTCTTTAGAAATCTACCCTTGATATATTTTCCCTTCTTGGACTCCTGATACAGCATCAGGTTCCAGTCCCCACCCATGGATAATATTCCCTGCTGAAAGCTAATTATTTTTGCATAATTCTCGTAAGCTCCTTAATAGCAGTTTTAGGTGAAATATAAATACATGCCAATGTAATCCTTCTGCCCTGCCAATAATCCCTTATAATCATAAATCTGCCATCATTACCTTTCTACTCCCCTTTTATCACTATTGGAGCTCCTCTCACAATCAGTATTGCTACCCTGCTTTTCCATTGTTCCTGCTACTCTGAAATATTTTCTTTTTCTTGACAAATTCACACACTCATATCTGTGTCTGTTGTAATATTGCTATTTGTACCAGGCACTTCATAATATAATTCAATATTTGCTTCCTGTCCATGCTATCTAGATTCTGTCTAGAAGATTCACTACTAAACCTATTCAGACACAGCCTCTCCACTGGATTCATGCAACAGGAGTGGAGAACTGCAGTAGTCACCCTGCCCTACAAGGAGGGATCTAATACTGATCCAGGAAACAGTAGTCATCCTGCCCTACAAGGGGGATCTACTACTGATCCAGGAAACAGTACTCATCCTGCCCTACAAGGAGGGATCTAATACTGATCAAGGAAACAGTAATCATCCTGCCCTACAAGGGGGGAATCTACTACTGATCCAGGAAACAGTAGTCATCCTGCCCTACAAGGAGGGATCTACTAGTGATCCAGGAAACAGTAGTCATCCTGCCCTACAAGGAGGGATCTACTCCTGATCCAGGAAACAGTAGTCATCCTGCCCTGCAAGGAGGAATTTACTACTGATCCAGGAAATAGTAATCATCCTGCCCTACAAGGAGGGATCTATTACTGATCCAGGAAACAGTAGTTACCCTGCCCTACAAGGAGGGATGTACTACTTATCCAGGAAACAGTAGTCATCCTGCCCTACAAAGAGGGAACTACTACTGATCCAGACAACAGTAGTCATCCTGCCCTACAAGGGGGGGATCTAATACTGATCCAGGAAACAGTAGTCATCCTGCCCTACAAGGAGGGATCAACTACTGATCTAGGAAACAGTAGTCATCCTGCCCTACAAGGAGGAATCTACTACTGATCCAGGAAACACTAGTCATCCTGCCCTGCAAGGACGGATCTACTACTGATCCAGGAAACAGTAGTCATCCTGCCCTACAACAGTGGGATCTACTACTGATCCAGGAAACAGTAATCCTGCCCTACAAGGAGGGATCTACTACTGATCCAGGAAACAGTAGTCATCCTGCCCTACAAGGAGAGATCTACTACTGATCCAGGAAACAGTAGTCATCCTGCCCTACAAGGAGGGATCTACTACTGATCCAGGAAACAGTAGTCATCCTGCCCTACAAGGAGGGATCTACTACTGATCCAGGAAACAGTAGTCATCCTGCCCTACAAGGAGGGATCTACTACTGATCCAGGAAACAGTAGTCATCCTGCCCTACAAGGAGGGATCTACTACTGATCCAGGAAACAGTAGTCACCCTGCCCTACAAGGAGGGATGTACTACTTATCCAGGAAACAGTAGTCATCCTGCCCTACAAAGAGGGATCTACTACTGATCCAGGCAACAGTAGTCATCCTGCCCTACAAGGGGGGATCTAATTACTGATCCAGGAAACAGTTGTCATCCTGCCCTACAAGGTGGCATCTAATACTGATCCAGGAAACAGTAGTCATCCTGCCCTACAAGGAGGGATCAACTACTGATCCAGGAAACAGTAGTCATCCTGCCCTACAAGGAGGAATCTACTACTGATCCAGGAAACACTAGTCATCCTGCCCTGCAAGGAGGGATCTACTACTGATCCAGAAAACAGTAGTCATCCTGCCCTACAATGGGGGGGATCTACTACTGATCCAGGAAAATGTAATCCTGCCCTACAAAGAGGGATCTACTACTGATCCAGGAAACAGTAGTCATCCTGCCCTACAAGGTGGGATCTAATACTGATCCAGGAAACAGTAGTCATCCTGCCCTACAAAGAGGGATCAACTACTGATCCAGGAAACAGTAGTCATCATGTCCTACAAGGAGGGATCTACTACTGATCCAGGAAACAGTAGTCATCCTGCCCTACAACAGGGGGATCTACTACTGATCCAGGAAACAGTAATCCTGCCCTACAAGGAGGGTTCTACTACTGATCCAGGAAACAGTAGTCATCCTTCCTTACAAGGAGAGATCTACTACTGATCCAGGAAACAGTAGTCATCCTGCCCTACAAGGAGGGATTTACTACTGATCCCGGAAACAGTAGTCATCCTGCCCTACAAGGAGGGATCTACTACTGATCCAGGAAACAGTAGTCATCCTGCCCTACAAGGAGGGATCTACTACTGATCCAGGAAACAGTAGTCATCCTGCCCTACAAGGAGGGATCTACTACTGATCCAGGAAACAGTAGTCACCCTGCCCTACAAGGAGGGATGTACTACTTATCCAGGAAACAGTAGTCATCCTGCCCTACAACAAGGAATCTACTACTGATCCAGGAAACACTAGTCATCCTGCCCTGCAAGGAGGGATCTACTACTGATCCAGGAAACAGTAGTCATCCTGCCCTACAACAGGGGGATCTACTACTGTTCCAGGAAACAGTCATCCTGCCCTACAAGGAGGGATCTACTACTGATCCAGGAAACAGTAGTCATCCTGCCCTACAAGGAGAGATCTACTACTGATCCAGGAAACACTAGTCATCCTGCCCTACAAGGAGGGATCTACTACTGATCCAGGAAACAGTAGTCATCCTGCCCTACAAGGAGGGATCTACTACTGATCCAAAAACAGTAGTCATCCTGCCCTGCAAGGAGGGATCTGCTACTGATCCAGGAAACAGTCATCCTGCCATACAAGGAGGGATCTACTACTGATCCAGGAAACAGTAGTCATCCTGTCCTACAAGGAGGGATCTACTACTGATCCAGGAAACAGTAGTCATCCTGCCCTACAAGGAGGGATCTACTACTGATCCAGGAAACAGTAGTCATCCTGCCTTACAAGGAGGGACCTACTACTGATCCAAAAACAGTAGTCATCCTGCCCTACAAGGAGGGATCTACTACTGATCCAGGAAACAGTAGTCATCCTGCCCTACAAGGAGGAATCGGCTACTGATCCAGGAAACACTAGTCATCCTGCCCTGCAAGGAGGGATCTACTACTGATCCAGAAAACAGTAGTCATCCTGCCCTACAATGGGGGATCTACTACTGATCCAGGAAAAGTAATCCTGCCCTACAATGAGGGATCTACTACTGATCCGGGAAACAGTAGTCATCCTGCCCTACAAGGAGAGATCTGCTACTGATCCAGGAAACAGTAGTCATCCTGCCCTACAAGGAGGGATCTACTACTGATCAAGGAAACAGTAGTCATCCTGCCCTACAAGGAGGGATCTACTACTGATCTAGGAAACAGTAGTCATCCTGCCTTACAAGGAAGGATCTACAACTGATCCATGAAACCATAGACCTATAAACTTTACCAGCCTTATCTGCAACACAGTGAAAAGCAGCATTATGGAACTTCTTAACAAGGACATAGATAGTCTGCAAGCCCTGGATCTAAGCCATTTTGGGTGTGTTAAAGGCAGATTCTCCCTCCTGAACCTGTTGGGCTTCTTTGAACATGTCACTGATGCATTAGACTTAGGCAAATTGGTACACATTGGCTACCAAGACCTGGCCAAGGCTTTTGATACCATCCCACATTCTGGCATTCACAACAAGCTAATCAAACAAAATGTATATCTCTATGTTACCCACTGGATAGCACACTGGCTAACCGACAGAACCCAATCTATAAGTGTGGGAGGCATATTCTCTTTGAAAAAAGTAGTTACCAGTGGTGCTAACTATGGCTGGTTTTAGGACCATTTCTTTTTAGTATTTACTTATTTGATATCAAGGCTTACATAAAGGGTATGTGGCTGATGACTGCAAATTTGGAACTGCTATTATCTCTCCATATGACTTCCATATTCTTCAGGGAGGGACTAACGCACACAAATAAGTGATGCAACCTAAGTAAATTCCAAGAAATGCAACACTGTGGCAAAATTTGGCAGCCAAGCACCTACTGCATTGGTGATGCCCATTTGACATTAGGGACTTGGGCACTTTGGCAGACAAAGACCTATCCTTTGCTCACCATGTATCCACCACCATTAAGAATTACTTTTTACTTTTCCAGATTAATCACCAAGGGTATTTCTTCCTGATCTAAGGAAAGTAGTTTACCATAACAGTAGATGTCTGTAACAAGGTGATTTAGAGAGTTAAGTGCCTTGATAAAGGGACGTGTCTCTTTATCATTTATCTGCTTGTATCTGTCTTTGTTGTCCCAGACACCTTGCATGTTTATCTGCTTTGACACTGCTACACAAAGTATGAGGTGTCTGTGGTGACTGACTGCTTTGGAGCAGGAGGGGATAAGGGGGCACCTGCATTCAGGGATATTTGATGTCTCCGTCAAGTGATTTCTATTCTCATAAATCCTAGAACTACAACCTGAAAAGATAATAAGTGTTGATGTTGGGACCAAAGAGACTTCAGATACCATTGAATCATTCTCATGTTGAGTTTTGCCTTTGATATCATGAGAATCATAGATGTCATCAACCCCAGATCCTGTGGTATTCTCTCACAGTAACCAAAGTCTGAGCAGAAAATCCCTTGGAACAGATCTAAAATAGATCAATATTTTTCTTGTGAAAGAAATACTATTTGTACTGAAGTGTCTGACAAACAACCCAGGAATACAATTATGTTTAATGGAGTAAAAAAAGACTTTTGAATGTTTTCTTGAAATCCCACTTAGTATAGGAGATCTCTCACCCAAGTGAGAAATTCCTGCAACTTTGAAAAAAAGTCTGCAAAGATAAGCAAGTTGTGGAAAACTGTGGATGCTCTAACTAAAGCTAGACACTTTGTGAACAATCTTGGAGCAGTGTATAGCTCACAGAGTAAGGTAGACAACTGATAATGTGAGCCAGACAAATAAAACCTAAATCAAAATCTGAAGTCTGGATGGATATGAATGTGATGATAAGCATCTTTTAAATCTAAGCATACCAAATACTCAAATGAAGAAGAAGGGCTAAGAGACTGTGTAGTGAAAGCATTTTGAACTTGGGCATGATCACAAACTGGTCTAGGAAGTAAGGGTCCAGAACTGGTCTTCAGGCATTTTCTTTCGTTGGGATCAGAAGCATTCTTGAATAAAAATCTCTTCCTCAGTGGGAAGGAGGAACTGTTTCTATTACTCTCTGAAAAAAATATGTGCTATAGGACAGGAAGGAACATAGGGGCTTGGTCTGGTGGATGTGGAATATTCCCTGGAAAGGAGGCATTTCATCCCACTACCATTTGTACTCCTTCTGAATAAGTCTCAGAACCCAGTTGTCTGAAACTATCTATTGCCAAAGAGAGAAATGGAGATTCAGACTTTACGGAAGGGATAAGGGACTGCCAAGTGGGAGAGAGGGACAATGTCCCTTACATAGTCATTCTGACTTATTTCACTGTACTTTGTTTTGGAGGGGGGGTCCTGCTTTCTATTTGGACCTTCCTGCCATTGTTTTTATAATCATCTGCTTACCAGCATTTTGCTGAGACTGTTTGCTTTGGTTCCCGCCAAAACTGGATGAGGCAGCTGAAAAAAGCCCTTGGGAAATCTGAGAAATTCCCTCTATCAGCTTACCCCTCTCATCACATTTTTGATATAATTTGCAGCACAGGGATCAAAAACTAAATCTCTACCCAAAGGTGACTTTAAAATCTCTTTTTTTAAATCCTATGGGAAGTTCTGAGAATGTAGCCAGGCAAACCTCCTCCACATAGTACCATGAGCAATAGCCCTAGATATAGTATCCACAGAGTCATAAACACACTTTCAAACAATGAGTAGTGACCAGAGAAATTGAAGAAACTAAAGAACACAAAACATATTTTCCTCATTGGAAGGAACTGTAGATAAAACAGTCCACATATGTTTAAAATTAGAATAAACTTTATGAGCCTGGCAATTCAAAATTCTGAAAATTAAAATTGCAGAAGCATACACATTTTTTTCTCAAAGTTACCAGTTGTTTTATCATCCTTGTTAAAAGGGAAACAATAAGATTAACATAATGCTTAGCAGCAGCAACTTCCCTGCCCCTTCACCGAACATCAACAAAAGTGGTTATCCCTTACCGTGAAGGGGACACCAGCAGCTGCAGAGGACATGGCTACTGCCATCATTCTCGTGTCTAACCCTTTCTTTCCTCAGCATGCCGGTTGCTAGTACAGGTAACAGTTCCCTCTTCTAGCATTGCTCTGCCTCCTTCCTTCCTGACCCTGTTTTCTACCACCTCTGCTGCCTTTTCTGACAAGTCATGGTGTTTACATGCACTACAGTTTATGTCCAGTCTCCTGCTTGGTGATCAACTTGGCCATCTAGTGTTAAACCCCAAGACTGGTTTAGTGAAATCTGGTATTTCTCCTTCTTCATTTACCAAAACACATAATCCCATCAAAACCATTTTTTTCTGTGCCCATTCTACTTCCCAGCACCTTCACTTCCTGAACCATGTCAATAATCCAATATTTAACATTTTCCTCTCTGCTTTTACTGCTCTTATGTCTTCTCATTCTCTATGTTTACACTTCCTCGCCATCCCTCCTGCTCCCTTCCTACATGATTTCTCCACTTCTTTGTCTCTCCCACCCCTTGCCCCCCCAGTGACTTAATATCCTTCTTGCTTTCCTTATGGTGCTGATATCTGTATGGCTACCTATCTTTCTTTGTCTTTTCAGTTGCGCCTGCCTTCTGCATCTATCCTTCCACTTTGGATTCCTCTTCCTTGTCATCTTTTTGAAGGCTGCATCTTTTCCTTACCCTTTCTCTTATTTGTTCTGCTGCACTTGCCTATGCTCCTCTAACAACCTTTGACTACATCCTGTCCTCCCTCCTAGCCTCCTGCTGCCTTCTCCAGTCTTGTCCCACTATACCCTTTCTCACCTGATTAGTCATTTAATAACATCTCTAGTTTCCATGCCATCCCATGAAGCACCGTCATTCTCCTGCAAAGCACACATCATCTGCCACCCAGGTTCCTGGACCACACAACTGCCCTATATCTTGACCACCTCACAGTGTCTCTGCCACTGTTTTCACGCTTCCTGTGCAGCTCTTCCAAAGTTCATCTAAGAAGCACCACACAAGCCCACAGGAACTGTTTTTCTTTTCTATTTATTTTTCCAATTTATATGGATGCAGCAGTTTCAGGATCCGCAGTAACCATCCTCCTGTCCACAAGCCACCTGTTACCCTCCAGCTCATTGACATCCACATGGGCATTCCATATTTGGGCCGCAGGAAGTAAGGTTCTATTACCCCACAATTCAGAGTTCCTTTCAGACCAAGTTTAGGTCAGGTGTCAGCTGATTGGGTCTATACAAATATGTTCTTCAACATATATTCAATCTGTGATGTCCCCACTCCATACTGTATGCTGGTGTGCATCACTTCATTTGTGTGAACCCTATATTAGTTATGGTGGACTTGTACAGCAGACCAGTTGTTGCTGTGGGCTGCAATATCCAACTATGGATTCTTTATGGGGAAAGAAACTCTCAACTTTTCCCTCACAATCTCAAACAGGAGAGCTGTCCCAAAGGTATACAGTGCAACCTTTCCTTACTGAAGATCTATTCACAAACTGTATGTCTGCCGCATAGGCAGCTAATCTTCTGCAGCTGTAGGCTATCTACAGACACACATACACACACATGCCCATGTACACACACACACACACACACACACACACACACACACACACACACACACACACACACACACACACACACACACACACACACACACACACACACACACACACACACACATACAAATTTGGTGTACTTTGTGCCTCTATGGTACAGTGATATTTGCAACTACTGGAGAGCTAATGCTTGGAGACAGTAATATGTTATATCTCTTCTAAGTTTTACATGAGAATTTGAAGTGAACTTCTTCCCAGTCTAGCTGAATACAGATGATTCAGACTACAGTAGAGATTCACTTATCCAAAATGTCAATTATCCTAACATAGCCTCCCAAAGTTTTCGGTTAGGAAAAGTCATAAAGTCTGAGTATGTAAACGTTATATGTATTCACTTGTGCATGTTTTTTAGCTTGTAGCCTGCTCATGTGTGAAAAAATATTCTTTATTGTCCACTGGAATCACTAAATGGTTGAAAAGTGTATTCCCTGTATGCAGAACAAACAAGATTTTAGAAGTTTTTTATCTGGTTCAAGGTATGTTTGATTATCTGAAAAGTTTGATTATCTGAACTACTCTAGGTCCCAATTAGTTCAGGTAATCGACTTTCTACTGTAATGATAAGATCTGAGCATTTTTTTCAGGTTTGCTAAACTACAGTATTTAGTACAGCTAAAAGGAATTGAGGAATTGTTTCGCCTAACTACGTGTCTTTTAAATGTATTTTTCTTTTTCTCTCTCTCTTATTTGTTGGCAGACCTGAAACAAAAGCTTGAAGAAGATGACCCTCTTAAAAGAACAAGAAGACCCTTTGGTGGCCTGGTCAGAGACATCAAACGCCGTTATCCTAAATACCTAAGTGATATCAAAGATGCATTCAATCCACAATGTTTAGCTGCTATCATCTTTATTTACTTTGCTGCCCTTTCTCCAGCCATTACTTTTGGAGGTTTGCTTGGTATGTATCATTTCTAATACTATAACATACCATGTAACAAACTAAATGTTCTCTAATACTGAATAAGGTGTGACTGAAAGGGGTAGTGCTGTAACATAGCAGAAGTAGCATCCAGAGTAATAAGCTTAATACCAAGTGTCCTTAAACCCTTAGAAAATGTGGTAAAATACTATTACACGTATTCTAAAGGAACTTAAAGCACTTGAAAAAATTTCATAAAGTTAATTTTAGAAGTGGAATGGAATTCATATCTGGTCATGCATTCCCAGGCACTTTACTGCTCTGTCAGCAGACGCTCTCTGACTTACGAAGTTTTAATAAGTTTGTCTCTTGTGCTCAATTGATTCTTGGGAAGAATTACAAACTAAATTGCATATGGCTGTTGTAAAACTATTGCTTAAATGTAGAAAACGTTTTCTTCTTTACTGTTGATATTCCAGGTACTTAGATATTTAAGGTAAGTGTGCTACAAATTTTAAATCACCTGCCACAATGGTTAACTGGGCCTTTATATCTAGATGCTCTGTGCCTTAGGCCCTAACTATGGTCCCCCTATCCTTTCCCTTGACCAGTTTACTTCCCATAACCCTCTGCCCTGATGATCTGTATCCTTAACTCTAATGATCAATATGCCCATTGTTGCTTTCCCTCTTAGCCCATGACTTCCCTGTTTAGTGTCTTTACCACGACATTAATTTCATTTTATGCCATATCCCCTAGGATATCATTCCTCTGTTGTCTTTAGTTTCATGTCCACATGATGCAGGTCTTTCTCACTATAGGCCCTCCAGTTCATAAGTCACTAGTATTGCTATTTTCACCTGCTATATGCTTCACCATTAAGATCTCTCTTCTTGCCTATCTCATATTTCTCACCATATGTTATTATGCCCTCATGCAAAAAAAATTACTCCTGCCTTCATACAGACCCTTTATTATCCCAGACTATGTCCATTCAGCAGCCTCACCTTTTGACTCCATCTTTCTGTGTGAATGGTGGCCATGGGTGCAATTTCTCATACGCTCATCTCTCTCTATCTCTCTCTCTCTCTCTCTCTCTCTCTCTCTCTCTGTACCTCTTTGCAGTTCCATTCCCATTACTGTGGAGCATACCTCTCAATTTTTGTCTCACACTTTTGGACTGTTGCTCATAAAATTTGTTGTTTTCTGTTAAATCACTGAGTACTGAAGTCACTAAATAATGACATACATGTGAGTTTCTGACTTCACATCCTTCAGAAAATGCATGCTAATACAAATCCTGTTAAGCTATCAATTTTCTAAGTTTTTGAGAGCAATATTTAAAATCTGTCCCTATTTTTGGGCCCTTGTTCCCACATTATTTTAAGCTTTGTCCTGATTTGTTTTGCTAAGAGGTTGAGAGGTATGCAGTACAGTCATAATTAATTTCCCATGCACTGTGCCTCCCTTATTCCTATTCAACAATACACCTCTTCACATCATATTTTCATGTTCTCTGTAATTCTGTGTCATTTGTACTTTCATAGTAATAATTCCATAATAGACCCCAAAAGTGTAAGTATCGAGGTCCCTTTGTATTTAGAACTATCTATAGTCACCTACGCCTTTACTTATACCAAGGTGATGTTCCGACATACTTCCTAAGCTATGTATGCTAAATGTTTCCATTGTTTCCATATCCATGCTTTATTATTTCTTCTACAACGTATGACCAGAGTGGCTAATGTAAACCAATCAAATTCTTTCTTACTTTATTGTTGACACGCATGTCTATAACATTTAACGTACTCTCAATTCCAACATTTTTCTATGTTATATTCATTTAATAAGTGCCATTTCCTTTATGTCTTTGTCTTCCTTACTACAATGCACCTGGTCAATAACACATATTTAACACAATAGTGATCCACAGTAAAAATAGTATTTTTCCACTGAAACAGTAAAAACTCACTCTAAAACTTATAAAGCATTTTTGCAGGGGGAACTCTGCTTACCTCATAATCCCTGGCTAAAGGGGTGTGCCAGTCATACTCTGCAACTTATATATACTAACTCCAAGATCACTGTTTTTTGGAATAAAGGGAATTCTCTCAGATACGAAAATCCAAGTCTGAGATATATATATAAAGATAGATACAGGTGTGTAATGGATGAGAAAGAAAAATTTTGGAGTGAATTGGATGAAGTGGTGATGACTGTACCCAAGGGTGAGAGAGCGGTGATTGGAGCAGATTTCAATGGGCATGTTGGTGAAGGGAACAGAGGGGATGAGGAAGTGATGGGTAGGTATGGTGTTAAACAAAGGAATGCAGAAGGTCAGATGGTAGTGGGTTTTGTGAAAAGATACATATTTTAACAAGAGGGAGGAGCATAGGGTGACATACAAGAGTGGAGGAAGATGCACACAGGTGGATTATATCTTATGTAGAAGGCCAGTCTGAAGGAGATTGGAGACTGTAAAGTGGTGACCGGAGAAAGTGTCGTTAGGCAGCATAGGATAGTGGTTTGTAGGATGACGTTGGTTATCAAGAAGAGGAGGAGGAGTGTGAGGGCAGCACCAAGGATCAAGTGGTGGAAATTGAAAAAGGGTAATTGTGAGGTGGAGTTCAGGGATGAGTTAAGGCAGGCACTGGGTGGCAGTGAAGAGTTACCAAATAGCTGGGTAACTACAGCAGAGCTAGTAAGGGAGACGGCTAGAAAGGTGCTTGGTATCACATCTGGACAGAGGAAGGACGACAAGGAGACATGGTGGTGGAATGAGGAAGTACAGCAGAGTAAACAGAGAAAGAGGTTGGCAAAGAAGAAGTGGGATTGTCAGAGATATGAAGAAAGTAGACAGGAGTATAAGGAGATGAGGTGAATGGCAAAGAGAGAGGTGGCGAAGGCTAAGGATAAGGCATATGAAGAGTTGTATGAAAGGTTGGACACTAAGGAGGGAGAAAAGGACCTGTACCGATTGGCTAGACAGCAGGACTGAGCTAGAAAAGATGTGCAGCAGGTAAAGGTGATAAAGGATAATGAGGGAAACATACTCACAAGTGAGGAGAGTGTGTTGAGGAGATGGAAAGAGTACTTTGATGGGTTGACGAATGAAGAGAATGAGAGGGAGAGAAGGTTGGATGATGTAGGGATAGTAAATCATGAAGTACAATGGATTAGCAAGGAGGAAGTAAGGATCGCTATGAAGAGAATGAAGAATGGAAAGGCTGTTGGCCCAGATGACATACCTGTGGAAGCATGGAGGTGTTTAGATGAAATGGCAGTGGAGTTTTTAACCAGACTGTTTAATGAAATCTTGGAAAGTGAGAGGATGCCTGAGGAATGGAGAAAAAGTGTTTTGGTACCGATTTTTAAGAATAAGGGTGATGTGCAGAGCTGTAGTAACTACAGAGGGATAAAACTGATCAGTCACAGCATGAAATTATGTGAAAGAGTAGTGGAAGCAAGGTTAAGAAGGGACATGATGATTAGTGATCAGCAGTATGGTTTCATGCCAGGAAAGAGCACTACAGATGCAATCTTTGCTCTGAGAGTGTTGATGGAGAAGTACAGAGAATGTCGGAAGGAGTTGCATTGTGTTTTTGTAGACATAGAAAAAGCATATGACAGGGTGCCTAGAGAGGAGTTGTGGTATTGTATGAGGAAGTCAGGAGTATCAGAAAAGTATGTAAGAGTGGTTCAGGATATGTACGAGGGTAGTGTGACAGCGGTGAGGTCTGCGGTGGGAGTGACGGATGCATTTAAGGTGGAGGTTGGGTTACATCAAGGATCAGCTCTGAGCCCTTTCTTATTTGCAATGGTGATGGACAGGTTGACAGACGAGATCAGACAGGAGTCCCCGTGGACTATGATGTTTGCAGATGACATTGTGATCTGTAGTGAGAGTAGGGAACAGGTGGAAGAGACACTGGAGAGATGGAGATATGCTCTAGAGAGAAGAGGAATGAAGGTCAGCAGGACTAAGACAGCATATATGTGTGTGAATGAGAGGGAGGATAGAGGAATGGTGAGGATGCAAGGAGTAGAGGTGGTGAAGGTGGATGAGTTTAAATACTTGGGGTCAATAGTTCAGAGTAACGGTGAGTGTGGAAGAGAGGTAAAGAAGAGAGTACAGGCAGGATGGAGTGGGTGGAGAAGAGTGTCAGGAGTGATTTGTGGCAGACGAGTACCTGTAAGAGTGAAAGGGAAGGTCTACAAGAGGGTAGTGAGACCAGCTATGTTATATGGGTTAGAGACAGTGGCATTGACAACAAGGCAGGAGTTTGAGCTGGATGTGGCAGAATTAAAGATGTTAAGATTTGCACTGGGTGTGATGAGGGTGGACAGGATTAGGAATAAGTATATTAGAGGGTCAGCCCAGGTTGGAAGGTTTGGAGACAAAGCCAGATAGGCACAATTACTTTGGTTTGGACATGTGCTGAGGAAGGATGCTGAGTATATTGGGAAAAAGATGCTAAGGATGAAGCTACCAGGTAACAGGAAAAGAGGAAGGCCTAAGATAAGGTTTATGGATGTGGTGAGAGAGGACATGTAGGTGGTTGGTGTGACAGAGCAAGATGCAGAGGACAGGAAGAAATGGAAACAGGTGATCTGCTGTGGTGACCCCTAACAGGAATAGCCAAAAGAAGATGATGATGATATATATATATATATATATATATATATATATATATATATAGATACAAATATATATATTTATCAATGTTAATTATTTTGTGATCTTGTATGCTGATCATTAGTGTCTCTAATTTCTGCCTTGCATTCCTGTAGACTATATATTTCAATTTCTCTACATTTCTTCTTAAGCACCTACCCATATCTGTCTTCTTCTATGATCTTCCTAGCCATAAGCCCATTGATCTCCACCACTGTAGCACTATATGCTATTCTTTTCACCATCCTTCTGACAGTTTTCTATACCCCACTCCAATTCCAAACCTTTGTATATTCTTTTACATTTCTGCCACACCGCATTTTATCATTTGTCCCAGTTACCCCTATAGTCCCTTGCTATATCCACATATGCCTGTGATCTCATCACTATGGCTGTGTCTCTTTATCCTTCTACCCCTATGTTAATTAATGCATGCCCTGCTACTCCACCATCCACCCAATGTCCTTTATCCATACATTTCCCTGGATCCTACTGTATGTCTTTTTAGCTTTATGCAACTACTCTCATATCTGCATACCATCCCATTTTTCCTCATGTTAATCCTTTATGTGAGCTATACTGCCATTTCGCTATAGCCTGATATCCCCAGACTATTCCAGATTCTTCTCAGCTTATCTCAGTGCGCATCTCTGTCTTTGCTACACTGTATCCTTTTATGAATTCAATCACCACTGCATCTCCCCCTCCTCTAGGCCGCCTAGCCTGAATGTCTCTCTTAAACATTTCTCTTTGCCCTCCTTTCTCCATATATTCCTATCCCTTTCTATAGCGGTGTTACATTTTCTGATTACTGGCTTGCGCTGGAATATGTCACTGGCTCCCGGTACATTGGCATCTTTCTTCTTGATTGTTTTACTGTGTGAAGACCAAGAAATATGCATCTCTTCAGTGCAAAAAGTAGCACATGCTTACCCTGGATAGTTCAGGCAGAATTTACATACCCAAAGAGGTACAGTTCTCTGCAAATTAGATGAAGGTAAAACTTTTGTTGAGGAAAGACATTATTGTGAAAAATGTAAGTTTAACCACAAATACAAGCCCTGAGCTTTATATCTTCACAGCCACAGTCCAAGCCATGAAAAAGGATTATGCACTAAATTGATAAAAGTGTTTTTTCACATTGTGTTCAGATTTGCATATTTGTGAGTGAAACTGTAAATGTTTGACTTAACTGTATTTTCCAGCCCAAGGTGGTTGCTAACTGCTCTCCCAGCATGTACTCCAGTGACTTAACTGCACTCACAGTTTCTGAATATTGTCCAGCTCATAAATGGCCTATGTTCTATGACATCAAGTACCTACAGTGAGTCAGTGCATCTAAAGCTTAATATAAACAACACTAATGATAGGTATTGAAGCATAATAAATAAGGCTTTTGGGTACAATGTTTTAATAGCTTGCTTTTAATCTCATCAGGGTAACTCCTGAACTAGGGATCAGTTAGCTGTCTTGATTAATGAAATTAGCTACGCATCGATGTTATAGTTAATGTAGTCACAGCAGCCTATTATTTGCAGGTGTCATACTAAAGCTGCAAAAGTCTGTATGTGGTATTAGAGTGCTCATTTAAATATTCAAATTAAAATAACCCTGTGCTCACTTTTTGTTCTTTTTATGCAGCATGCAGTTTAGTAATATATTTTCATAACCTAATCTGTTGTCTTTACTCCTTGCAGCCCAGAAGACAGAAAGCATGATGGGTGTTTCGGAGCTTCTCATATCAACAGCAGGAATAGGAGTTTTATTCAGTATTTTAGGCGCCCAACCTCTCTTAGTGATTGGGTTTTCAGGTCCTCTTTTGGTCTTCGAAGAAGCATTTTTTCTAGTATGAACTGTTTAATGCACTTTTTATTTATTTATTTTGCTGTCAGAGTAGATCCCAAAAGTGATCCATCCTGTGCCTACTTCTCCTGGAAGAATCAAGGTGGTATTTATATTCATTAGGATAAATATGACTAAGAAATCAGAATTTATTATCCTCTACATACTTTTGTATTTAATCTTCTGCTGATGTCCACCTAACTACCAGCTTGATATTCAATAGCTCTTGTACCTAGAGTACAAAGTGTTGGCATTCCTAGATGGGGATCTTCAGGTGATTAGGTGGTCAGGTCAGGGTCTGGAGTCCATACTCCCTGGAGCTACTGATTTTGTTTTGTTTTGTTATTCTGAATTCTAGATTGTATGAGTGATATTAAAAAATGACTCTCATGGACTTTGGCATGTTCAGTCAGATAACTTATACAACATAAAAAGCATTCCTTCTGAGCTTGTCCAGTGGTAAGGAAACACTGCATTTTTCCCTTTCTATGATATGAGTCCAGCTAGCATCTCAGAACTGGCATGTGAGTCACAGAGAGCAGGCTGAGTAACCAATGGCTTGCTCTCTGCTTTCAGGAGAGGACATGGAATGATGTGCTTAAGGAAAACCCCTGCTAGAGGTCAGGGGAATTCCTCTGAAATATCTGTAGCAAAGAATGAGGTATGTACATGGATCCTGGTGGACGCATATTTCTATACCTATCTATCCATTTATCTATCTATCTATCTATCTATCTATCTATCTATCTATCTATCTATCTACATATACCAGGCACTGAAATGAATGCAAATGCACATGCCACTGGTGGCAAAGTGGGCTGCATTGGACATCTCACTTCTGCTGCCAGCCCATGTACCTGCCATTTACAAACCAGCACCCAGCTACACATATCTGGAGGACACCGTCCTCTGGAGAAGTGAGACCCATATGGCAATGAGGCATGTTGAGACAGCACTGCCTACTGGTATGGGAAATGAAAGGGTCCAAAGGATCTGAAGAGGTCTGACAATGGCCTGAGAACAAAGAAAATATTGCATTATTATTGTTTATTATTGTTTGTTGTTCATGCAGTCATGCACTACTTTAATATCTTATTTTGGGCATTGCTTTCATTCTGTACATTCATAGAGGCACTAAATAGTGACAGCATAGTCTCCATTATGACTACACATGAAACTTAATCAAAATATTTCTGGAAAATTCAGTTAATTATAATGAATTGCATTATTTTAGAACCTGCAACTCAAAGGCATCAAAACCTCTACAGTGTGTGTGTGTGTGTGTGTGTGTGTGTGTGTGTGTGTGTGTGTGTGTGTGTGTGTGTGTGTGTGTGTGTGTGTTTGCTCAAGAATCGAGAACAAAGACAAAAAATAATGGGGGGAGAAATGCCCAAAATCAGGACTGTTTTAGATGTTACTCTAATTCACTTTAAAAGTTTAATAGAACAAGCTTTGTATGACCATGGATTTATGTAACTATAATGTCTAGCATTATTGACTGACTGCAATGCTTAGTGATTTAACCGTAAAACAGAAATAAATTATGAGTGACTGAGCAAAAATATGAGGCAAAATCAGGAACTGTCCATAAAGTTAGGGATAGCTGAGAGGTATGTTAGCATACTGAAAATGCCACCTGCAATAGTAGTGAGAATGTAACAATGACATTCGCTCTGGGTTATTACTTTCCAGTAAGCTACTTTTGTAGCACTTATTCCTGCAATCACTCTAGTGTCTGTGCCTTACCCCAGACAATCACTCTAGTGTCTGTGCCCTACCCCGGGCAATCACTCTAGTGTCTGTGCCCTATCCCAGACAATCACTCTAGTGTCTGTGCCCTACCCCAGACAATCACTCTAGTGTCTGTGCCCTACCCCAAACAATCACTCTAGTGTCTGTGCCCTACCCTGGACAATCACTATAGTGTCTGTGCCCTACCCCGGGCAATCACTCTAGTGTCTGTGCCCTACCCCAGACAATCACTCTAGTGTCTGTGCCCTATCCCGGACAATCACTCTAGTTTCTGTGCCCTATCCTGGAAATCACTCTAGTGTCTGTGCCCTACCCCAGGCAATCACTTTATTGTCTGTGCCCTATCCCAGACAATCACTCTAGTGTCTGTGCCCTACCCCAGACAATCACTCTAGTGTCTCTGCCCTACCCCGGACAATGACTCTAGTGTCTGTACCCTACCCTGGACAATCACTCTAGTGTCTGTGCCCTACCCTGGACAATGACTCTAATGTCTGTGACCTACCCCAGACAATCACTCCAGTGTCTTTGCCCTATCCTGGGCAATCACTCTGGTGTCTGTGCTCTAGCCCAGACAATCACTCTAGCATCTGTGCCCAACCCCAGACAATCACTTTAGTGTCTGTGCCCTATCCTGGACAATCCCGGACAATCACTCTAGTGTCTGTGCCCTACCCCAGATACCTAACACCACTAATGGTACATTTTATGGTGCACAAATATGCATTTAGAGATTAATACTCATATCATTTTATTTTTTAATCCATCTTGCCATCTGTTACCTGCTTTTAGAAGCAGCCTCATTTGCCTGCATTTCCAGTAAGAATAGCTCTTAGTTTCATAGAAAGAGAGCTTCTGCTATACTTATTTTTGTCAGCAGGCATGACACCCGCATCCACCTAAGTATACATACTCCTGTTATGTCACTGCAACAAATGAGAGGCTGCCCTCCTCAAAACAGATTGAGTGGGGACTTATTGTTTCTGTGCCTGAAAAGTAGTTTTACATTTCACACAGCTATATGTAGATTACCTATTCCTGTTCTGCATGAAAGGTGGCCTGCATTTTCCAGCTCATGACAATGAGGTACTTCTACATTGTCAGTAAATATTTAACTTATACTTTCCCATGGTGACTTTTGCCCACTTTTACTGGTTTCTTGGGACAGTAATTTATTTTAGCTTAAGAAAACAGAAGCTGTTTTGTGTTCTTTAGTCTTTTTTGCACTACAAAAATATTTACACAACTTTTATTTGGTGCTCTCACTGTGTACTGATATTTTGGACATTATATTTGATGTGCTCTCTTTCTAGTGGTCTACCTTTCTGTAGCTGGACAGCATTCCTTGTTTCTTCCTCTGAAAGCTAGATGTGATTGCAGGATTTGTACCCATCATTTACAGTCCCTCTTGTTCAGAACTCTTTTTTTTCCCTCATCCTTGATGACTAAACTCAAATTTTCATGATGTAGATGCAAAGCACTAACATTTATATTCTGCCAGAAAATAGATGAGTAGCTACTTTGGCAAAAGGCAACACCTATTTATTTCCTGCAAAAAAGATGTGTACCTTCTTTATGGATGGATGGTTGAGGGGCATGCAGAACTAATGTGAGATAGCACAATTCCACATGATGGATTCCAGTGACCTTGGCCAGGGATAGGTTGCTGAGTCTCACTATGCATTAAATCTCATTAGGGTAGTGAGGGAAAAGGCTCTTTGAAAAACACGAGCTTGCACTGAAGTACAGCAGATGGTCGGCATCCTTCCCACATTTGTACTTACCCAGAGTTTGGTAGCATAATTTAACATTCATCTTGCCATTTCAGCTCTGCAGCGTGGAGGCTTTGGTCTTGACTATGTCCCAGATAGTCTGGTTTAACTACTGACCTTGAAGCTGAAGGAAGTAGCCAGTGAGGGTTGGGAGTAAGTAGCCAACTTTGATTCGTCCACCCTGGGAGAGTGCTGGCACAGTTTTGCTATATACTTGAAAAACAAGCAGTAAACAATGCAAGAAAAGTCATTAGAACAACACACAAAGATCCATTTCTGCTACATAAGCACCATCTAAATGAAGTTCCAAAAGTACATTTCCTGTTTTAGGGACTCATGTGGGGGCCGACCTAGATGCACACAGTACTCTAGCTGAAGATTAAGGGTAAGCAAACGCATGCACTCACAACAGCTGAGCACAGTAGCTGTTGCCCTATGCTTTACAGTCAATAGAGTGGGTAATAAGAGCATCCAAAAACACCTGTCCATCTCTGGTAGATGACACCTAGAATTCCCAGTTGTTTTGCCTCATTCTTTTAGTATCATTGCTTACTGGTGGTCTAGGAGAATGAATGGGCTGATAGAGAATGGAAACAAAAGCTGTATAAGAAAATTTAGTTTTCGTGTCGATCTGGGTGATGCCCCACTCAGTTATGTACAGATGACCTCTGAAGGACCCACTCTCTTCCTAAATACCAGTCATCAATGACTAACACACAGATATGGTGGAGGACCTTCTGTGATTATTACAGGCCTTTGAAAGGTTATCTTAAAGGTCCTACCTACTTTACCAGCACTTACTCAGCCCAGGTGTTATACCATCTGCTTGGCATAATGATGACATAAACCACATGACTGTGTTGTTTATGTCGGTTCTCACCAGAATGTTGTAAGAATCTCAAGAATCAGATGAAAAGGCAGTTTAACATCGGGTGTGGCAGTGTAATTTTGATACCAGTGCAGAAGTACTCAAACTATTGTATAAGATGTAAAAGCAGCATATTTTAATGTATGGTTAAAGTGTAATGGGTGAATAACAGCACTGCATGTGTAATACAGAAATAATACAACCTCAGAACCACTACACTGTAATAATAATAAAGTGGTACCACAATTACAGTTAAACAAATACCACAACAGTACTCTAATGATATCATATCTTCTGTGAAAATGATATCATATCTTCTGTGAATGTGATAAATGTCTGGGAATGGACTTCAAAGATTTATGGGGCAGGGGTGCGTAAAATAGAGAAAGTCTCTTTTTGTGACTAAAATAACCTATACTATTTGGTTATAGATTGCCCTTACCCATTCCATGGTTAATAATGATATATTACCCCTAATAAGGATAGCTAGGATCATTCCATATATAATTTGAGGGGACCCATGCATGGACTAAAACATTAAGGAGCTGCCTTTGTCCATTAATAGTACATGGGGCAGTCCTGGTGTAAATTTTCTGTTTCCCATCCACAGATCCATGCACTTGAATATGGTCAGGTATGAACTTTGTTTAATGTGAATGGGGAGTCAGTTCCAGAGCAGCAGTATCTTCTGTGAGATATACCCATTCCTCCAAACTGTTCTGTTGATGTTGCAGAAATGGTTTAGCTCCATAGACTGTGTATTTCTGATGCCATATGACTTACTGATGTGCAGGAAATCCATCAGTAATCGGGAAGAGGACACCTTGTAAGCCAGACGCAGGTCACCGCTTAGCACTCTGTAGGATACCGAGTACAGTGACAGGACTTTGTTTAATGCTAGCAGCTCATGTCTGCCAGTGTGTGTGTGTGTGTGTGTGTGTGTGTGTGTGTGTGTGTGTGTGTGTGTGTGTGTGTGTGTGTGTGTGTGTGTGTGTGTGTGTGTGTGTGTGTGTGTGTATACACTGGTGTGTGTGTCTTCGTGCATGCAGTGCTAAAATAGTATACGTGTGTACTCAGCACTGTACGGTAGAACCCTTGAAGAAAAAAAAAAACAGAAAATTGCATTTTGTTGGAGTATGCTTTACAGGGTAATTAACCAATGTCATACCTCAGGTAAACAAAGCAGTTCTATGGAAGTAGCTTGGTTAACAAATATTATAAAAAAGAAGCTGCTACATGGGCAAATTAAGAAGGTGGATGGTGAATTAATCATTAAAGCAAATGTTTCTAAAATGATATCCATACAGATTTTTAAAAAAGACAGAAGAGAAAAGAAACTTATAGCATTTCAACAAAAAAAGAAAGGTGCTGCTTTACAAAATTTTCTATATTTCTAATGCATTGTTTGTGGAACGCTAACATAAAGTGACTCAGTGTATTTATCTAGTTGACAATTTATACACACGCACACACGTATGCACTAGTATGTGCACACACACACACACACACACACACACACACACACACACACGCACGGAACTAATTTAGTTGTCAAATTGCATCTGTGGAAAATTTAGTTGAGAGTATAAATTCCCTTGCATAAGATAGAGTATAGCTTGGATAAGAAGAAAAAACATTGTTGCATTACTCTAAACTTTTCTCTTTTTTCTTCCCAGTTCTGTGAGTCCAATGGCTTTGAGTATATCGTAGGTCGCGTCTGGATTGGATTTTGGCTGATCATAATTGTTATTGTGATAGTGGCCTGTGAAGGAAGTTTCCTGGTCCGGTATATTTCACGATTTACCCAGGATATCTTTGCTTTCCTCATCTCATTCATCTTCATCTACGAAACATTTTCTAATCTGATCTCGGTATGGATGATGGGGTCAGTGATGGGGTACAGCTAAAATATGTATGGTTGCAGCTTTAATAATTACATTTTCATGGTCATGTGTATGCAGTTGTATAAGTCAACACTAATCAGTGGTATTCTTAAAAGAGGTGCTTTCAATGCATATGGTACTGTGGTTATTTCCAGTTACTATATTCAAGATGACCTTCCTGGCTATCTATTCTGAATGGTATTTTTGAAACAACACCATTTCTGTTGCCAGTCTGCTACAAGTGCACACTAATCTTACAATGAAGAAACTTGCATTTCTTTAATCTTTCTCTAAATATGTCCTTCATAAATCACTTACAATGTGTTCTTAATTTTTTTTCTGCAAATGCCCTCACTAGCTCTGAAGTGCACATATAATCAACATAACAGTAGATGTCCTTTCCTTCACTGTTGCAGTATTACTTACGGTTGGGATACCCTGCCTCGGTAGCCCGACGTCTGGTCAGTATACAATAGCATACTGTTGCTTTAAGGTATGCCATACGTCACACCTATGTTCCTCGCATAGCGTAGGGCATAAAGGTGATGTCTGGACATGCACCGGTAGTATACTTTCTCAGTGGTCTTTCCTATGGCCACGTAGTCTTACAATACAGAAGTGGCACTATGTGTGGCATTATGCCAGTGGTACAGTATCCTTCTACAGATAGTCACCTCTATGCAGCCTGAGTAGAAATGTTTGCCTAGATAAATGCAATTCCAAAGGTGTTATTTTGACAGAAAGCCTTACTAAAGCCAACAAGTGCTTTACAGGGATTGTTGAGGTTGCAAGCTGGATAAAATCATGGATGATAAGACCACGACTATACATTTTTAGGTGTCACCACTCCCTTGCTGTGACATGAATGCTACCATGTTTCTTGTGGGCTACATATTTACCTGACTACTAAGTTCCTGTCTGTACTTGTAACCAAAGATAAAGTAGTGGGTTAACCATATACAAATACGACTACATAATTACAAAAGTGACATTATACAAAGTAGCAGGCAGAAGGAAAGTTTGGGTCTATTTAGTTTACATTATTGCTGCATCTAGCCTAAAGTTACTGTCCTCACCCCAACCCATTCAAATCCATCTCATCTCTCCCAGAATCCCAAACTGATTTTAAAGATTTCAGATATTTTTCAGGTGTTATTTTCACTTCTGGTAACTAACTTCAATCATCAACTATCACTTCTGTGAAAAACTACTTTATATCAACATTAATTTCTTATGTTGCTGCAGAGACTGTCTCCTACTCAACGTATTGTCAGCAAGAAACTTTGCTAGCTCTCCTCCATTACTATCTCACAAACTCACTTCATTCGCAGAAAGCACCTCAGTACTCTAGTCTAAAGTCATAAATGCAGTATCTCCTTTAATTTATAAATCCACAATATCCTCGCAACATCATCAATCAATGCCGATACTGCACTCACACTTCATTGGCACCTACTGTTTGTGTATCCTAATAGCTTGTACCCCGGGCAGCCACCCTCTTTCCCCCACCCTAGTAACATCACTGCCCACAGTTTATGGGCTAAGTTACCACTGCAAGTTAAACAAGTGCTACTTTGTCTACATTTAAGCTAGTCTCGATGACTGGACGAGTAGACAGAAGTTTATACCAGAATTATCATAAATATGGGAGGTGAGTACTATTAAGTGCTTGAAAAGAGTGGCGAGAGGTAAGTGTGTCTACTTAAAGGTCCATATGGTTAGGTATCTGGGTCTACTTTAATTAAACGAAAGTGCAATCCATCGAATATGAATCCGTCGACACGTAAACAGCAAAATGCGGAAATGTCAAACGCACTAAATAGCAAAATCGGAAATGTCGAATTGTCATAGTTGGCCCATCTGTGGTATAGCTCCATGAAGTAAGTGTGCTAGTTACGGACCTTAGGGTTAGGGTGCGGGTTAAGGTAAGTGCATAGACAGGTAATGTATGTAAGGTTTAGTGTAGGGTTTTGTTAAGTGTATGTGTGTGAAGTATTTACTTTGTGTGGGTATAGTTCTGTAGGGTAAGTGTGCGGTAGTTATGGACCTTAAGGTTAGGGAGGGGTTAAGGGTAGTGCATAGATAGTTGTGTATGTGGGGTTTAGTGTAGGGTTACAAGTGGGGTTTTGGTGCTTTAATTTAGGGTTAGCAGTAGGGTTTTGGTTAGTGTATGTATGTGTTTTTTGTTGTTGTGTTTGCGTAGGTAGTATGTTACGAGCGGTGGGGTTGGCCGACTATTGCGGTTTTGATGTTTAAATTTTGTGGTTTTGCATGTTCAACGTTGTCGTGTTTCGCTGTTTATGTGTCGACGGATTCATATTTGACGGATAGCGCTTTCATTTAATTAAAGTAGACCCAGGCATCTTAGGTTCTCAATCACTTGCTCAGTACTGCACCTATAGCCCAATGTTCCAAAGGTTAACAGTGTCCTCTGTTAATCATGGTACTATCCCATCATGTTTTCTTCCTAGTGTCATATATGCAAGTATCATATCCAGTTGCACCTTCTCTTTGTAGGTAAAAAAAAGCTGAACACTGTTAACTCCACAAATATACCATCTGCTCCCCATGCCCTCCTACTCACCTCACTGTACCTTTTTACAGCACTGTGGCCTTTGTTTTGCTATGAGGCCATTACTGCTGTACAAAGTACTCCAACTATAGCTGGAAACCTGTCTGATAACAGCTCCATACTAGTAATCAAGTTAATCTGGATAAGTTTTATATAATTTACATTTGCTGTTGTTAACCACTTGGGCAATGTTTTAGACAGAAAATCATTGCTAGCGCAGTTTTTATATTGGGGACAGTAGTGATTCTTTGTTTATTCTTTTTTATTCATCTGCATTTGTTAACTGGGTAGGTGAACTAGTTCAAGAACCCTTTTTGGTCACAACCCAGAACAATTAATAGATACAATTAACAATAAGAAAAAAAGAAACAGTTATCAAACTAATATTTAAAAATTCAAAAACAGTTATTAAACCAGCATTAAAAAAACAGTAAAGGTGTAAACCCATATTTAAAATAATGCAAAACAATTTTTAAACCAACATTCAGAAATATCAAAAAGTTAATAAATTAAGTTGACTACTAAGCAAATATTCACAGACATTGACAGTAATAAACACATTTGTAATGTGAACACAGCTTTATGCAAGAATAAATATGCAAATCAAATTATTAGTACAGTCGCTTGTAAATAATACACCGCAATTTCTCTAAATTATTACTTCTGTATAAATATTAATTTACTTCTTATTGCCTTCTTTTAGTGTTTGTCAAAAGCCTTATTTTTCTGTACATCATTTTCTCCTAAGTAGGAGATTACATAAGACCAGATCTTTGGAAGTTTGTAGGTAAGGCAGAGATCTCTGAATAAATGTAAGGAAGTGAGAATATAGGTTTACCAAAGGACACAAGGCTGCATTTTTTGGCATTTAGTTTGAGGTCATGGTCTACACATTATTAATTAGCATGAGTTAGACCCTGATGGAGAATACATGGGTTATCTGGGATATTTATGACAGCTCTGAGTTTGCAGACATCTGCAAACGTTGTCAGATATAGAAGTTTATAGAAGTTCATAGATTAGTACTAGACTAACTGCCCTTGTGGGCCATTTGTGAGAATCAAACCCTGCACCTTGTGTCTGTAAGGTAAACACCTTAACCGTTATGCCAGCCTCCCACCCCCAGATCTTTGGAAGTTTGTAGGCCATAAGTGCCTACCTTAACTTCAGAGAGGTCCACACTGAAGAGGAGTGGTCCCAGGACAAATCCCTGAGGATTGCCACTGCTAACTCTTCTTTTAGTTGATAGTGTGCCTGCAGCAATAACAGACTGGGTTTTGTCATAGAGTCAGTTTGCTATCCAGAAGGTAATCTTATCAATGATAACTGAGAGTGGAATGGTACTGAAGGGTTTGACCAAGTCCAGGTATGCCATCTGGAATGATTTAATGCTTTAGTGATTTGGTCACCAAGATTCACGAAATTTAATAGACAGGATGCAAGTAAATAACATCAGTCCCAAACTGAAATAAACTAAGCGCAAACTCCAAAAACAAGCCCCCTAGTGGACCCCCCATTATAAATAGGTACCACAACAAATGAAAGAAAATTCTGTCTAAAACTAGAAAGGGCTATGCTTAAAAGGCAAAACACCACCTCGTCAGTCTCAGCAAGCAACTCAGGAGATCAATCAAGTCCACCAAAGCCAATTTTGAGGCAAAAATAGCCTCCCAGGCTAAGGATAACCATAAGGCATTTTTCAGTTATGCTGTAAAGGAAACACCCAATAATGTGTTGAAATAATAGTAAATGGAACTTCCCATACCAAACCAGGGATATAGCAGATTTGCTGGCAGATAAATTTAGCTTCAGTTTCACCCCACTATCCCCCTGTTTCCTCTAGAAAATACCTTCTACCATTTATCCCAGGCTATCACCAAAGAACAGGTCCTCACTGCACTCTCCAAAGCTAAAAACTCCACATCAGTGGGTCCTGATAATATCCCAGGATTCCTCCTAAATAGCTTGAAACATGACCTTTCAGGCCAACTAGAATCTCAATTCAACCACAGCTTCTACAGAGGCTTCATCCCTAGGGAATGAAGGAGTGCAACAGTCATCTCTGGATACAAAGGTGGACCATCAACAGACCCAGGGAACTATACACCCATAAGTTAATTAGTCTTATATGCAAGGCCATGGAAAGAATTATCATGGATCTGATAAACAAAGGCAAAGGAAATCTTCAAATACTGGACCCATCCCAGTTTGGTTTTGTTAAGGGCAAGCCATGTCTACCAGACTTGGTGGACTTCTTTTGAGAAGGTCACTATAGGTATGGATAGGGGCAAAACAGTACATACTGCCAAACCTTGACCTGACAAAGACACCTGACATAATACCTCACTTGGGTATGATAGGCAAACTTAGAAATGTAGGCATAAATCCCTATGGAACCAGAAGGATAGCCAAATGGCTCACAGAAAGGACAATGAAGTTAAAGTGCGGGAATCCACCTCCACTAAGAGGCCAGTTACTAGTGGTGTCCCACAGGACTCAGTACTGGGACCTCTCCTGTTTGGAATACACTTCTCTGAAGTCAATGCAAATGTGGAGAGCCTTTGGCTGACCAAATTTGCTGATGGCTGCAAGCTGGGTACAATCACTGAATCCCCCAAAGATGTAAATATACTCCAGGAGGGTCTGACACAGACAAATAAATGGTGCGAGAACCATGACCTAAAAGTTAATGCAAAAAGTGTGTAATTATACCCTTTGGGAAGATGGCCATCCATGCAAATTGCAACATTTATAACACCCCCCCCCCCCAGAGTAGACCCAGTGATACGGGACTTGGGAACTCAGGTTTACAGTAACATGAACACTGATTACCATGTGTCCATATAAGTTAGAAAATCCTTCTAAATGGCACAACTTATAAGTAAAGGCATGGCATTCAGATCTAAGGAGATCATTGTCCAACTGTACTCATCCCTCATTAGACCAATAAAGTACAATGCACTCTTTGGCATGCACCTGACCAGGCATTTGCAACAGCTGGAGTGGCCACAGAGGTTCCTCACTTAGAGAATACAGAGTGTAAATAATCTTTCCTATGCAGACTGCCTCAAAGCCCTGTCCCTGTATGCGGTCTGCTAAAGACTATTGAGGGGTGATCTATGCCTAACCTACAAGGCATTTTCCCATCCAGTCCTGATGAAAATGTTAACACATTCGCCAAATAAACAGCACTAGAATTATCAGAGCTAAGGATTTAAACCATGTTGGAGGGACAGTTATCTGTCTGAGAGACTATCTCCTTCTCTGGGACAGTCCCCCCATTCATGTAAAACAGAGCTCTTCTCTAATCTATTTAAAAGCAATTTGGACCAATGGATGGGAAATGAAATTCATCCCTGGCTTGTCATCAGTGGCCCTTATGGACAGGGGAAGTTAGTAGATGCCCAAAGGCACAGGCATATATACCAAAGTTGTTCTAGCCTGTGGACATTGATAATTGGCAAAATCAGGGCATGAACAGCTAGACTTAAAAAGGCTGTAGGGCTGTTAGCCTAGTGACCTATACTCCTATAATAACAAACCCAAACTGGTTTGGATCCAGGGCTTGAAGACTGACTATGTCCTTATTTATAAGGTCTCTAATGATGCACTCAAATGTCTTACAGATAGGTCTGAGGTAGGATAATGGTCAGTTGTGGGTCAGGCTTTCTGGAATGTTATGACTACAGCAGAGTTCCATACGTCTGGCACAAATCCATTGAAGAGGCTGAGAATGAACAGACATAATAAGGAGTCAACTGGGCAGTGTTTGGTGCTGACAAGACCCGGACATTGTTAGGGCTAATGCAGCTAGTGTTTTAGCCGGAAGAGAGCAATTAAGACCTGCTTGGAAATGATTTGGAGGTAGTGGTGAAGGGATGCTAAGATAATGTAAGTAATTTGGGGGGGACAGAGGTAACATTTCAGCTGAATTTGTCTGCTAAAATGTTGGCATATTATCAGGGGTTGAATATGTGATTTTTTTTTTGCATTAACTTTGAGCATTACTGGTTATTATTTCTTAGGTTCCTGACATAGCTGATGAAGGTTTTATGGTTATTCGCAGTATTGGTGACAATTCACAATTCTCTTGGAGAATCTAATTATTTCAAGTTCTTTGTTGATTATTTTGAACTCTCCTGTAGACGATTGTGTGTTAAATTTTATGGGCTGGTAGATCACTCCTCTTAGTATATAGTACTGGGGTCCCACCAAATGGGCTTGTTCTGAAATTTGGCACTATATTTATGGTTTATGGGGGCTGAGGACTCAGTGCTGGCTTGGTGGTGACTGTAGAATTTGTGAAATATTGCAGCATATGATGCAGAGTCAAGAAGAAGAAGAGGGTATTGGAATTTCATTAGGTTATAAGTTAGCTGGAGTAGATTTGCTTTGTAATAGTCTCTGAAGATAGATGGGTTTTGAGGAAACTCAGGTCTCACACCTAGAGTAATTGCTACTGCACAATGGTTATATATGACCAGTGATTTGTTAACTGTGGGCTTTGGGTATAGGTAGGCTATATTAATGAGGATCAAGTATAATATTTTTGAGACCCTCATTCAGATTCTAGTACTTCATCTAAGGAATTGTCAGTCATGAAATCCAGGAATCTCTCTGCATACTTCTTTGTGGTGGTGTATATTCTCCAGTTAATGGAGGAATAGTTAAAGTAACCCAAGAGAACATGGTTTGGTTCTATGGCGAGGGATGTCAGTTCGTTAAGATATGCCTCATGGTCTGCCAGTGTCACAGAGAGGGTACGGTATTTGGCTACTAACTTGTATTGGATTTTGTTTATTGTAAAAATAATATGGAAAAGTCATTGTCCTGCATTACAAATCTGGAGGTGAAATGGTATCTTAGGAATACAGATATATCCCCATCATCTGTAACGTCCAGTTCAGTGTTGGGTCTGAAGGAGTAGTAGATTTTAAAATCCTGCACTACAGGGATACTTTCATTGTTCTGAAACCATGCTTCAGTACTTATACATATAGCAATATTTTTAAAGGTTAGGAATGCCTGTAAGAAGTGGAACTTTTTATTTAGGCTTCTAGCATCCAGCAGTGCGATTTCTATATGGCTTTAATTTTACATGGATATGTGGGTAACTTGCGGACACTGGCCTTGTTAAAAAAAGCCTTAGGCAATATATATATATATATATATATATATATATATATATATATATATATATATATATCTATATATATATCAAAGCCATGAGGACAGGAGGAGATCATCCACAGAAAAGCGATGACATCCCAGGCTCACATAAGCTGGATCCTCCTACAACTATAGCAGTAGTTAAACCTAATGAGGTAAAATGCACAACTGATGTAAAAGCTGTAACTTTATACAAACAATGTTATATATACTTTTTATGTATAACTGTACACTTAACTTCTCTGACAATTAACTGAAATGTGACACATTGTTTCCTATATGCAGTATTTAATATTACTCCCAAAAGAAACTGTTTAATAGAAAATGTAACATTAATATGCAACCTAAATATGTAAATGTGCTGGAGCTTTTCTCCCTGGACCACTGCTGAAAAAGTTCTCTGCCCCATTGGACATTTCCTACTCAACAACAAGAAACAAACAAATAAATAAAGTCAATTATCTTTAGTTTGTACTGTGGCATCATTCTTAGTGATGGTAGGATACTGCTCAATGCTAGTTTTATTTCTTTTCAGATGCACATTCTGACAGATCCATTATGTCCTTTATATGATGCAAGGTAGAGCATCTCAGGTCATTCACTCCCATGTGTGCAATGAACAGGTCATACTTGTACAGGTGATAAAGGGACTTGAGGGCTTCAGTTACATTACATTTCCTCGTATCTGAGAGACAACTAACTGTTTACTTGTTTTTGCTCATCCTTGTGAGTGGAGCATTTCTGTGTTTAACTATAGAGTACCTAATAACCAGAACATTTCCATATGAAAATAGCTTGGTCTTACTGCCTTAAGAGTTTGTGTGTGTTAGTTAAGTGATCCCTCTTATTATCTCATATCCTACAGCAGTAGAGTGAGCAGCAGGTTGAATATGAGCTGTGTACCCCTGTTATTATCTCATATCCTACAGCAGTAGAGTGAGCTGCAGGTTGAATATGAGCTGTGTACCCCTGTTATTATTTCATTATCTACAGTAGTAGAGTGAGCTGCAGGTTGAATATGAGCTGTGTACCCCTGTTATTAACTCATATCCTACAGCAGTAGAGTGAGCTGCAGGTTGAATATGAGCTGTGTACCCCTGTTATTATCTCATTTCCTACAGTAGTAGAGTGAGCTGCAGGTTGAATAT